>NW_027270980.1:1780000-2042500 GCF_040938485.1 Diadema antillarum
AAGCGATAGACACATTTCATCATACTATTGGAGTCTTCCTGGACCTCTCCAAGGCCTTTGACACCATAGACCACAGCATACTACTTTACAAATTATCACATTATGGTATCAGAGGAAAGGCCTTGGAGTGGTTCAGGAGTTACCTTACAAATCGAAAACAGTTTTTATTTATCAACGGACATGCATCGACGACACAAAATGTTAACTGTGGTGTTCCTCAAGGAAGCTTACTAGGTCCCCTTTTATTTATTCTCTATGTGAATGATATGTCAAATTCTTCAAACATCCTCTCTTTCTTATTATTTGCGGATGATACCAATGTGTTTTTATCTGATTCTGATTCTGATCGATTAATTGATATTTTAAATAGTGAATTAATGAAGTTACTTCAGTGGATAAGAGCGAACCAATTATCAACAAATTTGCAAAAAACTAAATGCATGTTGTTCAGTAATTCGCTGGAAAATTTACCGAGAAATATTTTCCTGGAAGACACGGTCATAGAAGAAGTTTCCTCCATCAAATTCTTAGGTTTGACCCTGGACAATAAACTTACCTGGGGTTCGCATATTGATACTGTATGTCGTGTTATTTCAAGGAATATAGGTGTTATAAACAAAGTTAAATTTTATCTTCCCAAAAATGTACTTTTTATGTTATATTCTACTTTGATTCTACCTTATTTAAATTATGGGATACTGGCATGGGGAAACACTTTTTCTACTTATACAGAAAGAATATTATTATTACAGAAAAAAGCTCTTCGTATCATTTGTCACGAATCGTGGAGAAGTTATACTAATAATTTATTCCACGAAAATGATATTTTGAAAATTCATGATCTTTATCGTTTGCAATTAGGACAATTCATGTATAAACTCACCAACCATTCTCTCCCCCTTGTGTTTGATTCCATGTTTTTAAAGGATGAAACTGTTCATGCATATCCAACCCGTCAATCCCATGAATATCATTTGCCTTTGACTAGAACGGTTTTTGCAAAATCTTTATTCTCCTTTTCTGGACCAAAATTCTGGAATTCTCTGGATAATAATATAAAAGAAGCTTTAAGTTTTCATACATTTTCTTTAAAGTTAAAGAATTATCTAAAAACCTCGTACGCAGCATAATTCATTTTTCTTTTTTTACTTTTGATTTTCAAAGTTGTTGTTGCTTCGTTATTCTCACTACTCTTTCTTCATCAGCAAGCCCGTGCTTCTGTGCCTCCAGTGCCCTGGATATGACCCACCATTTTCCTCTCCTCTCCCCTCCTCCCCCCCCCCCCCTTGTCCACCTCGGACTTACTACCTTCTTCACTACTACATCTTTCTATCCTCCTCAATTTTTTCCTTACAAGAGAGCCGCCATGTGTTTGTTAATGTGCGTCCGTAAGTGTGCTTGTATCTGTGTATTACTCTTGTCTGTTTTTTTGTTTTTGTTTTTGTTTTTGTTTTTGTTTTTTTGCTACCACTTAGGGAAATTTGTTGTTGTTGTTGTTGTTTTGCATTTTTCTTTATGAGGGGACTGCATTCTACAAGCTCTGCTTTTTAGCAGTCCCCTCCATTTCCAGCAATATCGTTTATGCATTTACCACAGTGACGTAACAGATATTTGTATCTCTGTTGATAATTTACCTATATTTTTCTTACAATGTTATTCTGTTCATCGCATTGTGGTACTGATTTCATGACGTCTGTGTATATGAGTGTTTCTTTGTATTTCTTATGTGTTTGTTGGAAGTGAAATAAAGTCAACTTAACAACTGGAAGGTGAAAAAGAAAAAAAGTACACACACAAAAAAAAAAGTCTGAAGTTACGAAAATGCAGGAGATGGGGAGGAATGCTGAAGAAGCAAAGCTTGTAGGGTGCATTCCCCCAAACATAAACTAACATCTTATATCTGATCTTCTACTTAACACATGAGACTAAATTTACAAAAAGAATTACACTTAAGATAGAAACCTAACTAGCCCTAGACAAACACTCAGACAAATCCACAAACTATGTCGCTGTCATGCAGAAACTAGAACAGGAAAAGTAAGACAGAAAGATGAAGAAGAAATGATAACATGGTTGGAAAATAGGAAGAAAAAACAATGTCGACTGAGAAGACGAAAAGGGATGAGTGAGCGGAGCCGCTATGTCATACGCATAAAGTGAAAGTCAATATATATTTGATGATGACGTTCGAATGAATTCTTATAATTGTCTAAAATGAAATTCTTCAACTTAACTTTAAAACAATTCAAACTTGGGGCCGTTTTTAGATTATCACTAAGGTTATTCCAAAATTTTGGTCCAACAAAAGTAAATGGAGATTGAGTGAATATAGTCCTGGTCAAAGGCAAATGAAATTCATTAGAATGACGAGTTGGGTATGTATCTGTGGAAAGAATTATTCTTCACAAATGTCCCAGTAAAAATGGGAGGTAATGAATTATTACTACATTTATACATAAATTGACGAAAATAATTGTTGTAAAGATCAATTACTTTTAAAATCTTATTCAAAAAACAAACGTCAGTATGGGACCTCAAGGTACATTGCAAATTATACGATGTTTTTTTTTCTTTTCTGGAGACGTAGCAGTCTTTCAAGATACATTGAATGAGTGTTTCCCCAAACTATAATGCCGTAATTAAAATAAGGCAAAATCAAAGTTGAGTATAACATAAGGAGGGTGGGAATTGGAAAATAAAACTTTACTTTGTTTATAACACCAATATTACAATATATTATATGACAAATATTATTAATATGTGTCTTCCATGAAAGTTTATTATCAATATTTATTGTCAATCCTAAAAACTTCATTGATGAAACTACATCTATAACAGTATCATCTAACACAATATTATTGGGAAGACTATCCAAAGAATTACTAAACAACATACATTTGATTTTGAGAAGGTTCAAAGATAATTTGTTGGATCTTATCCAAAAAAGCAACTTCTTAAGTTTTGAATTTAAAGGGATCGTATAGTTTTGGTTGAGACCTAATTTCAGGTTTCTAACATGTTTTGAAGAGATAATGAGAAACCTCTTACGAAAGAGCATGTTATTCTATGAGGAATTCAAAGTTTATTTGATGAAAATTGGTTTTAAAATGGCTGAGATACCCAAAACAGAGTGATTCTGATAAGTGTGGGACCCACACTTTTTTACGATCGCTTTGTTTTTCTTTGTTTTTGGATGTTTCAGTCATGCCAAACCCGATTTTCATCAAATAAACTTTGAATTCCTCTTAAAATGGTATGCTCTGTACTATTTCATAAATGTTTTCTTGGTATCTCACAAAAAGTTAAAAGCCCAATTCTCACCTCAACCAATACTGTACCATCCCTTTAAGGTATCCACCAAAATGTGGGGATCCGGATTTAAAAAAAAAAACACATTTGAATCATATCAAACATATCAGACATATCAGAAGAGCTTTAGAATAAAACTCATAAATGCTTACAGACACAGACATAGACACACTTGCTACTGTTGTTTTATGAACCCTGACGAAATCCCAAATTCGCTAAGTTCGCAAGCATTCACCGCTCAGTGAGATGATACCTCCTCTGTGCCAGCCATCAAAAGCGTTTACCCGCAAGCAATTATTCATTTTTATGTATAGATACGGATTGAAGCACAGACGATTGCTAGTTTTTGTGCATTCGACCCATTGTTTCCAATTTAACAGATTGTCATCTTCACTTTACGTATACAGGGCCTACAGATATAAAAGATATTGGTATACCAGTGATGATAGCAGCCGAGTATAAAATTAATGTCATCAAAATGTCAGCACCAGCACAGCACAGCTGCTTTTTACTAAAAAGAGAAAAATAATACCAAAACGTGTAGATGCCATGGGACTCTAATGGATGGCATGAAAGTAAAAGAGCATTTTAAATCAAAGCGTCAAATGGTGCGATAAACTAGTATAAAAAAAAACCCGAGTACACCAAGGGAAAGCTGTGTTTTGTTAACAGATGAAATGTATATATGTATGTATGAGCGCATAGAGACATTATCACTTTGTGTTATGCTCTATATAAGCACAGTCAATTATTATTGTTATTATTATTATTATTATTATTATTATTATTATTATTATGATCATAACATGTTAATGTGTACAGTTTATATGCAATCGTATAAACGCCTGTAGGTATAGGAGATATCTCGTGCAGTGTTTCATATTCGATATACAGAAATCATTTTGGTAAAATTTCTTTAGTAATAAGCTTTTGAGTTCGGTACTCCATCTTTCCTAAGCAAGGATAGTTGATTGTATGTGGCCTAAGATGCGTTTCCTTGGTAATCGCTGTCAAGTCGTTGCTCATCTATAACATACATACACACACACCAGGCAGTTGAAAATATGTAATCTGTTGTTTCGAATTGACATAAAAAGAGGAAACAGCACACCTTCGCCTGTCAGCGTGAACTGTTTTTTTATGATAACCCATCGTTAACATGCATTCTGAAACCGGTTTTAAGACCCATTGACAATCCTGATATTATTTGTGAAAGTACAAACCCATTGACTATCTTGATATAATTTGTGAAAGTAAAAAGCCATCGACAACCTTGATATTAATTGTGAATATTATTCAAGTAGCAGTAATTATGTTTAAATATATACATGATCAACTTCCATCATCGTTTGATAACATGTTTAGGTTCAATACTTCTGTCCATTCGTACCCTACTCGTATATGTAGAAATTTCCACCTTTTGAATCTCAAATTATTAGTGACACATAAATCTATAAGACATTCGGGTCCGGACATTTGGAATAATCTCCCGAAGTATTTATTCTTTGAAAGCTTCACTAAAACGATATTTGATACAATTATATTCTTCAAACCAATTGAGCTAACAAATATTATAGTATAGATTGTCATCTTATTGTCAATCTCTATTTTCTTCCTTCAACTGCATCTTGCACTCTCACCTGCAACTGCACTGCACTCACCTGATCACCTTCCTCCAAGAGAGTTATGTCGTTGGATAGTCAGTTTATGAGGCCTCCATCCATTTCAAGCTTAATCGCTTATGATGGTGGTCTCCTGCTTTCAATTATCTCTGTTGTTTACTGAAAAATATTGTATATCTTATTTTATGTTTCTGTGTATCTACATTGCTCAATGCAATCACCTATGTGTATCTATTTATGTACTGTTATCGATTTATTTCACTGCACTTGTTATTCTTTGTCTTTGTACTTTTTGAAGTTTGCTTTCAAATTGCATCTGATTGAATGCAGAAATAAAAGCAAACAAGCAAACAAACTATCCCCATCTGTTCAAAATTATATCTGACGCATTTTACAGAGTCTATTGTGTCACTTAGTATAACGACAAAATACAACGTTTCGCAGAAATTTCACCCTTAGGTGTTACGCTTAGAATTTTTGGTTTATCGTCGATTGTCTAATACGTGGAAGCCTATTCATTATTTTTTGAATTCCCCCATTAGATTATGTTACTTTGAACAGAGGTATGAACGATTCCTATCCCAGTTATGAAGGAACCGAAGAAAATGAACACGTTTACAGTTTGAATTTTAACTGATTCAAATATCCAAAATGTTACGCATGCCAATGGGTGCTCCTTCCAATGTATCCGATCGTGCACAGCGGTAACTTATCACAATTTGGTTTCAAAACAATTTCGTTAGTCGTTTATGGTGCAAACTTACCCTCTGGTCACAGGGATTCCTCAGTCCGTTCATCTTGTTGTTCTAAGAAGGGGGAAATTGAAAACGCTGTTCCTCAGCCATGCAGTTATTCACATAATATGTCACTTTCTATGCTTAATGCACAAGACTTCCCTTGTGGACTTAGCAACTCAGTTGTATCGTTTTGATAAAGCCAGTCAGTATACTCTTTTCTACGACGGCGCGTGCTGTCGTGCGCCCGTCAATTATTTATAAGGCTTGTGCGGAATTCGATTTGATTAAAAATTCAGTTGACAAAAGACATGTGTTGTGACACAAATTGTCGCCCCGGCACAAACCCAAACCAAGGGGTATTTTCGATTACAGACAAGTTGATATACAGCGTCCTAAACCAATCCACCAGGGAAAAAGCGTATAGCATAATGAATTTTGACCTTTAAATGCTCTTTACAAAGAAATGGCAGCAAGATGGCAGCATCGAGATCCAACTCACGAAATCTGCTGAGAAGCAGATTATACTTTCGTAATACATCGTGTATGAAAGTGAACCCTGCATGCAGTCATGTCAAACCACTTTACAGACCAGGTATTAAAGGACAAGTTTACCATCACAGACATATGGGTTGAGTGAATGCAGCAATATTAGTAGAACACATCAGTGAGAGTTTGAGAAAAATCGGACAACCTGTTCAAAAGTTATGAATTTTTGAAGTTTTTGCTCACTCACGGCTGGATGAGAAGACTGCTCTAGCTTGTGATGTCACATGTGTACAACGATATAAAGAAAGAATAAAGAAAATTCAACATATTTTCACTTTTCTCACACAACAAATGAACACTCAACTTGAATTCTCTCTTTCAGAAGGCAGGGGGAATAATATTACCCTTAAGATACGTCAGTAACAAGTTGAAGAAATGTGCACTTTATTCAAAATGTAAAGTTCTGTGAAATTCTCTTTTTATTTTCTTTATAACGTTGTACGCATATGACATCATACACTGTAGTAGTCTTCTTGTCCAGCAGTGACTTCGCAGATACTTAAAAAATTCATAACTTCGGAACGGATTGTCAGATTTCCCCCAAACTTTCACTGATGTGCTCTCCTAATATTGCTGCATTTACTCAATCCACATGTGTATGAAGGTGGACTTGTCCTTTAAGGACACCTTTTGCTCCTCATAGGTACTATGAATTGTTTCATCATATTTTCATGTGTTCTACACTATAAACATCAGGGAAATGAGACAATAAAAAGATGCTGAGACCACTTGAGTCCAAGCACGCTCCAACTGGTATATTATATACAGTATGCCCCCTCCCAAAAAATACAATAGATTTTCGAATTGATAATATTCAATATGATTAAACTGTCTAAATGCTACTTCAAGGTCTTGAAATATAACATCTTAGCTCTATTTTGCAGAAAACCCCATTCAATTTGGTTAAGCGGTCACAGAGAAATGTGGATTGTTGTAAAGCAGGTCATGAACAATGATGAATCTGATTCTTCCAAGTTTAGCACTTCAATGCTTTTGTGTGTGAATACATAGACAAAACTTCGAGGGAAGACATTTCTGACATCCTCTACAAAATAAAAATTCCTCATTTCTCTTTGACCACTGATGCATATCAAATGGGGTTTCTGTAAGATGTGGGCAATGAGTTACAGTTTCATACCCCTGAATTTGTATCTAAATTGATTCACTATTTTTAAAGATATCATTGCGGAGCTTTCGTTGTATTATTATCATTATTTTTTATTTTTTATTTTTATTATTTTTTTTTTTTTTTGGGGGGGGGGGGGGGGAGGGACATGCGATACGATGCATAGACCCAAATCATATATCATTATGATACAATCTATAATAAAAGAGGTCACCGATACATACAGCTTTTGGCTTCTCCTGAATTACTTTGCATATGCGAGATATGAGAAGGGAAGGAGACATTCACTAGGAGATCCATCTGTGGCACGCGGCTGGTTGTTATTCTCTGCCCCAAAAAGGAATACGCACATAAAGGGTTGAAGAATTAGTCTGGTGGGTAGTCAAGTTTGGGTCTGTCCAGGGAGGTGACTCACTTCCCTGGTCTGTCCCAACCGCTATCACGTCTCCGTGGCCGAGCGGTTTAAGGCATTGGCGTTCCATGCCAAAGACCCGGGTTCGATTCCCGGCGGAGACCAACCTTAAAGGAGGAACATATGTAAGAGGAATAGTGATTTCAAAGCTACGCGTTTTCTCCTTGCCTTTTCATATCTCACACATTATTTACAATGTATATACACATACAATTTGTACTTGTTAGTGTTCTACGTATAACGATGCTTTATGCTACTACGACACTGGAAAGGTTTTAATACCTCTTGAGCCATGCCTCGTTCCAAAATAGTTCTTTTTGTGTGTTTCGTCGTAATCTTGTTTCCGTTATTAGCTACTACGATCTGACAAAAAAGAAGAGTTGTATAGTTGAATGTTGTTGGATCATTACTCTAACGTAATGTAACTCCTTGACGAAACTTGACGTTGCTACGTGTACTCCAATTTGATATATCTGTTATGATTTTACAAGTAAAGGATTCACTTGCATGATACATCCACGATTCTGCAGAGATACACAGCTTTAGCTTCTCTATAAGTTCGTAGACTTTGATATCATATTGGAGTGTATGCTTAACACATGAATAAGCATGTGCGTTTGCATAAACATTAATAAACTTAACAAAACATCGTGACTATAATGCATTAGTGCGTTGGCACATGTAACATGCAGCGTTGATAAGAAGCTAATACATGTAAGTATGTGACCTATTATGAGGCAAGCAGAGACATCTGGTCATGTCTGTTTGAAGATATCAGTTGTAAATAGATATTATCATTTCTGGGGGGGGGGGGGGAGGGGGTAATGATTTCAAAAGTCTTACCTGCTACAAGATAAAGGAAAATATGAAGTAGTCCCTCGCGTATATAGGGATGAAGGATTCTACAGATTCCTGGAAATGGAATTGCACCGAATGCAGTGCCAAGTAAATTGGTCTTCACTAAAAAAAAAAAAAAAAAAAAAGAACATTATCTAATGTACGTCGTAATCCCATCCATCATTTATCACTTGTTTTTACTCAACCACGGACTCATAATGTTGACTCTGCGTATGGTTATCTGAACAAGGTACAATATAATAATGTTGAGTGGTCGTCATCAACCAATATTGCTTTTTAGTGCATCCGTACTATTCTCTCATTACGTAGGAGATACGATAGGCACATTTAAACTGTTTAACTTGCTGTTGGCAATTTGATTACGATGGTACGTGAGTAATTGGAAACTGTGGAACGGTAACACCGGGACGCCACCGGGACCTATCCTGCAAAAAAAAAAAAAAAAATAGAATCTATTTTTCATAAGAGAATACTCTTATAACAACTATGGCAACAAATTTACTGAAACTGAACAGATAATTTTTTTTAATGAGTTAGCTGGAAACCATGGCAACCGAAAGAACGAAGGATTTATCAAGATTGCCCTGAGATATCGTGTACATAAATATGATTACATTTAATTTTTCTCTTTGACTGAAGAATTGACTGCTTACAACAATATGATCAGCAATTTTTGCCGTTATACAATATGACAGGAACAGGGCAACATAAATAATTGTGTGCATTTCGGTTGCCATGGTAGTTGTAAATATAGCAACTTTATAATCAATATGAAAAGAAGATAACTAATATGATGAGACGTTGAGTAACAGTGATGCACTTTTAGTCATTGCTGCATGTGTGTATACCCAGTGGCATTTGGTTGCAATCTTGTTACCTATTCACCTGAAAGTGTGCTTCCATGTGCAGCGGTGCGTACTATGATGGGACTGCCTGATGGTGCTATTAATTGAGTGATGATCGGTTTTAACTTGATTATGTTTATGAAATGGCATACTCAATATCTGTCCTTCAGTGCAATTAATCAACATGTACATCGCCAGACTTGATCGAATAATCTACATAGAGCATTAAAGCCACATGTTTGTAGAGCGTGCAGTTCAAACATTAGCATGATTAGATTAAATTCCAGCCTACGTATTTTTTTTCAATTTTGGTTTGTTTTTACATGGCGTTATCAACCTTATACCAAATACAAGAGCGATCTGTTTTGTTTACGAAAAACCATTGAACTGGAGAAGGCAGGTTATTTTGCTGTCCTTTGGGATCCCTGAGTTTATGAGGCAAGTTATACAAGAAACTTTAATAGTTTAATAGATCTTGCTTCAAAACGCGCTAAATCAATCATTTTCAACGGATTTAGCGCGTTTTGGAAGCAGGCTCTTCAAATATACTTTGGATACCCAAAGCAGATTTGAACCTTCTCTTGTTTTGCAGTTCGCCCATTTTTTTTCAGTGGTTTTACCATAACTATCCACCATTCAGTATAGAGGGGGGGGGGGGATAGAGATAAGAATTTCAGATATTGGCAACCCCTTTGGCGGCCATTTTTGGAGACTTGAATATATCAAACCTTCAAGTCTGCAATAGCTGCATCTTCCAGTTACGAATTTAGCACCCTCGAAATAGGGTAAAACCACCAAGTCATTTTTTCATTTCCACTTTCAATCTTGTCTTTTTTACATTCTACTATACCTTACAACCAAAAGTGATGTCCACCACAAAATGCTTAAGAAGGTCAGAAAAATAATCTCATTTATAACCAGGGCCTACAAGATGATGAAGTGGGTGATGTTTGCTATAGCGAAAGTTGGTGAATCCGAAAATGTAACGAAGTTCGTTATTCCGAAGGTTCGTTCAATATTTCAAAACACACAAATTCCCTATACCTGTGAGGTTCGTTAATCCACGAATGAATTGAGGTTTGTTGATTCGAGCACTAGCAATGTTATTCCAAACAGGAAATAAGGTTCTTTATTCGGCAGGTTCGTTGATCTGAAAAAAGTAGTCCATGGGCCAAGACCCGAAAAATGGATTATTGGTACCAACTGAGGTGGCAAAACCTTTTTGGTGTCATTTTGTTTGTCGGACATAGATATTTGAGTGAAAATGCTCATTTTCACTCATTTTGGAGTGACGTCAGGGATCACTCCAAAATCTTCGAGTGATCCCTGACGTCACTCCAAAATGAGTGGAAATGAGCATTTTCACTCAAAATTCACTCCAATTTCACTCGAAATTCACTCTTTTTTGTATTCACTCTTTTTAGAGTGAAAAATTTCACTCGATTTTTTTTAGAGAGTATGCTTATCAAGCTATGATAGCATTTCCAAATGAGTAGCTTAGTCATAATAAATGAATTTTTAACCAATTTGGTCTCGTTTTTATATCCCTATACTTCTGAATCGAAACTAACCGCTATACAAAGAAGTGCACTGTCTTCCGTATGTCCACAGGTGTTCTGTTGTAAACGCGGTGCGCTTAGTCTTTATTCAAGGCAGCGAAGGGAATCTCCAAAAGGTTATTATGTCCACAGCTGTCACGCGGTGCGCTTAGTCTTCATCTAGACCAATGTGCCGTTATCATATCTAAAGTTCCTAATAAAAGGGAATATCTATACTGTTTTTATACTACCCTCTCAACAAGTACATCAGTTTTAAACAAAAATCGCTCTGTTCATTTACAATATTATTTATTATAATGTATTGTAGTGTACCGGTACATTGTTTTTGCATTATTTTTTATTGTTGGATGTAAATAAAGCGACATTGGCGTGGTGTTAGCGTTTTCACCGGAAAATGATAAATAATTGAAAAATACGGTAAAATTCACGAGGAATTGCTTTTTGTTGTTGTTGGTTTTTTTATAGATAAAAGGATATACACTGTATCATAAGCTTTGAATATTCCCTTCGCCGTCTTGAATAAAGACTATAACCTTTGGATATTCTATTCGCTGCCTTGAAGAAAGACTAGGCGCACTGCGTTTACAACAGAGCACCTGTGAACATACAGAAGACATTGCTCTTCTTTGTATAGCGGTTAGTTTCATTTCAGAAGTAAAGGGATGTAACAACGAGACCTAATAGGTTACAAATTAATTTATTATGACTAAGCTACTCATTTGGAAATGCTATCATAGCTTGATAAGCATATCTTTGCCCGACAAACAAAATGACACCAAAAAGGTTTTACCACCTCAGGTGGTACCAATATCTGGCCTGGCCCATGGACTATAGAATAAGATTCATTATCCCGAAGGTTCGTGTATCCGAAAATGGAATAAGAATGGTTATAATTCTGAAGGTTCGTTTGTGTGATAGCAATGTGACTAACAAGAGACATGCCGAAGGAACATGCAAGTTATGGTGAGTCGAGGGGATGGTGCATTCCAATGTCTTTTGTTAAACATTTCAGTACTTTGGCAATGATTGGCAGATGAGGTCACAAGAGGAATATTGGTTTGGAAGGATTTTTGAGGGCGTTCCCAAGTAATCTCAAGGAAAATAGAAGAAAAAATCGTTAAAAATATATGGAACGTTTCTACATATTCTTTTCACCACAAAAGTGATGTTGAGGGTATCATAAATCAACACAGATCAACATGCATTTGGATTTCAGGGGCCTTTTAATGTGCTGGTCTCGCGGGCCTTGTTAGCTTATAGTGTCGACTATCAATGGGCTGTATGACTCGTGAGCCGTATAACTTATGGGCTGTGCGACGTGTGGGCTGTATGACTCGTGACGTGCACCCTTCTTTACACCCGAGGTTTGTCCAAATTATCAAGTCTGTTTATTATTATCTTCAAGCTGCCTCACAAGCTTAAAAGACAAACATGTACGCGATGCTTAACAATGCAGCAAGCATTGGCAGGAATAACTTTTTCTACGGGTCGGCTTCATTTTCTTTTAAATCTCCTGCCCCCGAGAGGCCCACGGTTGATTCCAACCTTTTTGGTCGCTCAACCGGATACTATGCTAAGATAATTGCGAACAGGAGCGTTTTAAAGTAATAGGATTGATTAATTATGTTCTTTAGAAACATTGACTTCGCATAGAGAGTGCATATCAAAGAAAAAGATAATCCAACTTTGGAGGGCTACCATTAATTTTCATACTTTTCAGCTACGGAGAGCACAATGTTGATTGTGAGGAAAGAAGCACTCTTTGCTGGTAGTAGTGAAATGAAGTAAATAGCTTTCTCCTTGTTAATCTATGTAAGCCCTCAAATGAAAAGAAGAAGAAGAGAAAAGCCCCTCCGTCTATGTGAAGTTTACAGAAAATAATGGTCTTTTGTATTAGAATAAGCCAGACAATGAATCCTATACCTTCCTGCAATTCTTTCCCATTTTGACACACCAATGCACTGACCCATACAAAAATGAGACAAGCACTCTGAGAGCGCAGACCTCCGCCAAGCAGCTACTTTCCACCGACGATTTTGCTCTTCCATAGAGATCAGTGATTTCCACCCACTGAAAAATCGCCCGATTTCTCAATAGAAGTAAACATGAAAAAAAAACTAAGATTCTCGATTATTGCTACATAAAAAAGAACACAATTCGAACAACAAGATAGAGAGAGAGAGAGAGAGAGAGTTAGAAGCAGTGAAATATACTAAACCAACTTGCTCCTATAGTAAACTGGTTAATCTCTTAAAAAAATAAAAGTGAAAGCCCGTCTGTTTATTTGATGTTACAGAAAATAAGGGTCGTGGTATATTTGTATAAGTATAATCCTAACAATAAATCCTTGTACCTTCGTGCGATTCTTTCCCATTTTGTCTCACCAATGCACTGACCCAACACACAAGTGTACCAAACAGCCGTACAAACACACACACACACACACACACACACACACACACACACACACACACTTACTAATTTACTCGGTTCCGGTTATTATGGCGCCTGTTTTCAATCTACTAATGGATGTATTCTTGACTACCCTCTTGTTTAAAGCCAGAAGTCAAAGCAATTCATGCTGTAAATGTACATCTAAAAAAATGCACAGTCAGACAATGACATGCATTCAATGTTTTCATAGTCATTTTGGAGATAAAAGTCATACTCCATATATTCCATTGAGCTGAATAGCTCATCATGTGTTCCGGAGTAATAGTAAAATCAGTGAATAACACTTTCAGAGAAAATCCATTCCATATCATTTTATTTTCAGATATCTTTTGTTCAGCGCTGGTCTGTTCACCGCATACACCTTTTGTTGAGCGCACATCGCTTGTATTATTTTGATTCTATTCAAAATGAAAGCAGATAACATTTCAAGGAAAAACCATCTATACACCTGGGTCAGGGAGATGAAATAAGAAAAGTTTGTGTCGAGTGAATGACGATTTTGGTTTAAATAGATAGAGAGATGAGTAGGATATAGTCATGGTTTTCTTCCAACGGCACTTCTAAATTGGAATGGCCTGCAATGCAAAGACAAATGGTGTCCGTGACGATCGATAATGACGTAACATTGAACAGGGATGTGATAACGTTCGTATAAATTCCCCCGACTAAATCTCCTGCCTTTTTAAAAAGCATCATGAGAATACTTCGCCCCGAATGATATATCGTCAACGCCATGAATTCGGATGCTGATTCACGATGGTATAAAGTGATGATGATCCATCGGAGAGGCCATGGTGCATCAATAGAGCAACCTCAGATGTTTGCCACGTTTTGTTTGACATTTTTGTTATCAACGTGATTAAATTAACTGAAAGCGTACATATCTTCAACCCTGCATGCCTCATCATACCGTTGTGCATGGTTGGATACTGTAAAACGAGTACAGGGTTCTTCTTCAAATGGCCTGCTGTCTCTGTCAGCTTCTCATCGGCGATAAGTACAGCTATTCATATTCCTTGTGGGATGATTATTATCGATGTGGATAAACGTAGAAACGATATAATGACTATGGAACTATACAAAGATATTGAGGAGTAACAAAAAACACGAGACTCGGGTGTCTGTATACTGTTCACTTGAGTATCGCAAGTTCGCCTTCCACGTATTCTTGCGGACTACCTACGATTACATAAAGACACAGCAAACTGGGGGGGGGGGGGGAGACACACTTGGAATAGTGCCCGCCAAGTTTATAGAAAATTTGACAATGCATTTTAAGGGGACGGTACAGTACTGGTTGAGGTGAGGATTCAGTTTGTAACGTGTTGCGAGATGCTTAGAAACCATTCTATGAAATGTTAAAGAGCATACAATTCTAAGAGGAATCAAAAGTTTATTTCGAAATGAATGAGATATCTAAAAACAAGGTAAAGCAAGGAGATCCCAATAAAAGTTGTGGCCTGTCAATTTTATTAGGAATTTTTTTTTTAGATATCTCAGTCATTTCAAGGCAAATTTTCATCAAACAAAATAAAATGTTGAATCCTTCTTGAAATTACGTGTTCTTTAATACCTAAAAGAAGGTTTCTCATTATCTCACCCAAAAAAGTGTTAAAAACCTGAATCCTCACCTCAACCAGTACTGTACAGTCCCTTAAAAAAAGGATCTAAGTATGAAAACGAGTACTCGATTCCGTCCCTGGTTCGAATTGGGTCACCCGGGATCTGCCACACACAAACTTAAAAGTACGACAAGTAGTGTGTTTACTTAAGAGTATCCAATAGTTTCGTTTTATAGAAGGGTTTCATGTTTTGTGGGGATTGTCTTTGTTCTGTTTTTAAGAGAGAAAGAGAGAAGGAAGAAAGAAAGGGGAGAGTGAGAGAGATGGAGAGGGAGAAGGAGATCCATTCTCTAATTTTGGGGTTCTGGGGACCCAGCGGGTGAGGGCATGGTTCCCATTAATACTAATAATTCTATCATTCTATAGCGCTAAGTACTGCAAAGTTTGGTGACAATTTAATCTTACCATGTCTTTTCAAGAATGTTGGAAGTACGCACAACGTAGCACCCCCTCCATCCCAAGCGGGTCTGCTGTGAATAAACTTAAAACTATACTATTCATCAGGCTTCTTACTCATAGCAATGAATCATCTCTTCTGGTTCCTGGGGGGTGTTTCATAAAGCTGCTCGTAAAGTTACGAACAGCTTGTGATCAGTTCTTGTGCTGAATTATGGAAATTCTGATAAGTACAGCACATCAGAACTGATCACCAGTCGCTCGTAAGCTGTTCGTAACTTTATGTACAGCTTTTTGAAACAGGGCCCAGAGAAGAAGATGTACAGATTCCTCAATCTTGGGGTTTTGCCAACCCCCCCCCTCCCCCCCCCCCCCCTCCACACACACACAACCCCCACGTGGGGAATGTTCCCCATTCGTACATATTCTGAGACCCTGGCCATGACCGTACCGTATACACTCCTGTTCCGCAGCCCCTAATGGTATACCGTATGTCCCCCCAAAAAAAATTGCGACGGAACCCTCGACAATGATAACTCTAAAAATAATGAATCAATCCAAATACAGTTTTAGGGTATTAAACTGTAATTCATTACCCACATCTTACAGAAAACCCCATCCGATTTGTTTCAGTGGTCAAAGAGAAATTAGGAGTTTTGTACAACATGTCAGGAATCCCTTCCCGCCAAGTTCTGTCCATTGTGTTCACACATTATGCAGTTCCAAGAGCATCCAAGTGCCTAACTTGGAAGAATCAGACCCATGACATGCAATACAATGAACCACATATCTCTATAACCACTCCACCAAATTGAATGGGCTTTTCTGCATGATCTAGCTAAGATATTATATCTTAAGACCCTGAAGTAGCATTTAGATGGTAAAAATAACATTGGAAGTTATGCGAAAATCCGATTGGTAATTTTTGGGAACATACTGTATAGTATGCTATACTTTTAATTATCAACGCATATGTACCCAGTGATATTTGGTCGCCCCTGAGTGATGATCAACTTCCGCTCGATTATCAAAATCAGCAAAATGGCATAATCGATATTTGACCTTCAGCACAATCTATCAACCGTATAGCATAAGGAGACCTGAGCGAATGGTCTACCTCTTGCATCATGGCCAATCAACGCCGGCAGGGTTCAAAGGTGTTATCAGATCGTCATTGTCTGTTATTGAATATACAATTTGTTGCTATCCTATTTCCTTTGCTGGTAATATACTAACTTTGCAGAAGTTTAATATCAGTTACCCTGTCATGTGCAACATGTTTATCCTTTCGTAAATGTATTGCTTTTGTGCAGAGTGAGCATTTTGCTTTTAACACTATACTGGACCTTTGAAATTTGAGCAAGATGTTTTGAGGACAAGCGTGTTGTGTGTAGCACAATATCAAAATAATAATCAAGATGTGCACATTGTTATTGTCTTTCAAATAACAGCCTATTCATACCTTGAGTTTCCTTAAAGCCAGTACAGCCACCTTTTTTCCCATTATATATTTTCATAGTCCTCCACTTGAATATAATTTTGTTCCCTTAAACCCTTTTCTTGTTTGTTTATATACTGTACATGTACTGACGTGAACACAATTAAGCGAGAGAAAAATACCTGGAGGATGACGGATGACGGCCGATGTTAATTGAACAATATAAGCCATGCATTAAAAGATAATTGCCGGGGGGGGGGGGTATCCCGATAGGTTTCAGGATAGAATGGCTGTCTCAAAGGTAAACCGTAAAGGTATATACACTATTAAAATTAAAAAGTGTGAAAACAAATTATACAATCTAATCTTCATTACTGGTAATTTCCGTTGGCAAATGTGTCACCATGCCACAATACAAGATTCAACATATTTTCACTTGCTAAGCACAATGAACTTTTAGAAAACAGGGGATTAATGTTACCTCATAAATGTGATGACAGTAGCAAGTCAAGGGAATATGTTTTTTCATTAAAGATATGATCTGTTGAATTCTCTTTTTTTTAAATCGCTGTCCATGGGAACGTCGAGAACTTGCAGTATGCTATCCAGCTACGGCGCCCCCGAAACTTAAAGGTCCAGTTTACCTTTGGGAGCAATGATTTCAAAAATGTTCAAGATATCACATTTGATGCATTTGTGTAGGACAGTACGTTGTATCACAAAACATCCTGCCTTACAAACATTTTAAACCCTAAAATATAAGGAGATATCAGTGTTTTACTCAATAAACCGTAACTGTAGACGGTTTAGTCTATTATAGAAACATTTTTATTATAACTGTTGTTCACATTTTATGTATTCAACAACACTTAATATCGATTATACAGATTCAAATTTTTACAGTGGTTGTTTCTATCCCTAACTGACATTTTTGAACTATTTTAAAGCAGTAATGCTGGGTCTTTGTTTCATCTACAAATGGTAAATTATGCCTTTAAAATTTACATGTTTATTTATACATAATTATATATATATAATTTTGAACGGGTTGTATGATTCTCCTCAAATTTCGATGATGTGTTCTGTTTTACCCTTTACTGTACCCTTAATTGTATAAACAGGTAAATTGTTTAACCTTTGAACATTAGTATAACCTCAATTTGCAAAGTGTGAAGATACATTTCGAACGATTCACTTTCTTCAAACCCGACTTCTGTGAGTCATTAAGTGAATGAATTTCTCTTTCGATTCGAAATGTCCTGCACGCTTCTAATTGACAGCCATCACTGGCCATCGTGCTTTTAGCACAGCATGCAGATTAACAACTTCCTGTAAATTTTGTATGAATATCAAAATCTGACAATCACTCCACAATAGCACCTTTCTGGGCGAAATTCTCAGTCATCGTGTATATATAAGTGTTCAAAGTCAATGTAAAAGCAAAATATGAATCTGCTTCTGCATTCCACCAAATACAATATACTCGTTGCTGCACGCGTCAAATTAAACTGATATTTACATTGGTCGCAATTACTTCCAAAACAGTCTAAACATTACTACACAATGTTTTATATCATACCCATTTTGTGCATGCATCGTCTGTCCTTGCGCAAGTTTGGCAGTTGAATTTCAGTGTTTGTGAGCCTTAATGGATATTTCGTTTTTTAAAGTTGAGGAAAAAAAAAATAGGTTTCGTTGACGAAACGTGAACATTGAATGTGCAAGTTTAAGATCACAGAAATTAAACTTTTAGCGCCAGAATGTGCGTGACATCCTTGATCGAGTGCCTCAGAATTGCCAGGTTGTCCGACTGCCAAACTTTAATTTAACAAACAATTTTGTGTAGACGAGGAACTTTCCATGTATGCAATAGGTAAACTTCCTGTGTTAAAGGGATCGTTTAGTACTGGCTGAGGTGAGGACTCAGCTTTTAACTTTTTGCGAGATACATGTACTTAGAAACTACTTTATGAAATGCTAAAGAGCATACAACTCTAGAGGAATTCAAAGTTCATTTGATGAGATATCCAAAACAGAGTAAAACAAAGCCATCCTAATACTAAAGTGGGTCCCATCTCTTTATTAGGATCACCTTGTTATGGATCTCTTTCTCAGCCGTTTCAAAACCAATTTTCACCAAATAAACTTTGAATTCTTCTTTGAAAAATGTTCTTTTATGTTTTGTACGATGTTTCTAATTATCTAAAAAACAAAATTCATTATAAAAAAGTTAGAAACCTGAAGTCCCATGCATCTCAACTAAAACTGTACATCCATCCCTTTAATAACACTGCTGGTCTGTAAATGATGTACCTAAACGAAAATTTGGCGCTATTTTTCGGCAGCATGTCACAGAGAGGATAGGTAGGCCTAATTGTTTTGTTTCTCAAATCGGTGTGAATGCACTAACCTACTTTGATAAGACCTGTCATATTCCCTTTCCCTGAACGATATTTGTAGTGGCTTTTTGATTATGAACACTAAAGTAACGATTTTCCTGCTAGCTGTTTCCACTAATTAGATTACCTTTTCTATAAACGCATAGCGCAAAGAGGAGATTGTTCTATTGTCGAATGAAAATGCAGGCTTCGAACTTAACTATCTTGTCTTGCACACGAAAACTTCTCCAGGTGACACGTCTCACATAGTGTCGTAAAGGTAAGAACGCTCTTTAGTCAACATTCGGGATTAAAAAGTACCTTTCGTATGGTTACAATAGATATACCATTCCGAAGATTCGTTATTCCAATGGTTCGTTAACCAAACAATGAAATGAAGTCTGTTATGCCAATGTTCGTCACCTTGAAATTGAAATAATGTTCGTCATTCCGAATGCCCGTTAATCCGAAAACGAAAAAAGGCTCGTAATTCCGAAGGTTCGTCGTCTTTGACGTCTCAATCATAAGGAAGTCACGTTGTGGAGTAAGCCATCTTGGCGTAATGATGTATAGGTCTAGTTGATGCAACTGGGTACTTTCCAATTATTTAAGCAACCATTAGATTTCGCGAAATGTCTCCGTTATTCTCTATGTGAATGCAAACGATAGACAGAAATTGTTAACTATTATACAGCCAGAAAAGGGGCACTTGCGAGTGCAGTTTTGGGAAAGAATGTAAAGCAATATTTTTCGTCCAGTTTCCAAAACAATAGGCGGACTAATGAGTTTTGAATTATCTTTCAAGAACTTAAGCTCATCGCGCTATTGCGTGACTAATGGTATGGTATATCAGATAATAGGATTCCACGTTTTCACGTTGACGCGTCCTGTGAAGTAAAGGGAAATAATAAGAACGGGTGAAAAGAAATATTACAGGGAAATCAAGAAGGAATGAAAAGATGAAATATATTTAAGTATTTGAGTTAGCGGCAGCCTTTACTAATTAAGCATGTGTGACCATTTGTTTGTTTTTTTTTTTACTGTTTTTATCGAGAATTAATATAAGAGGTCATGGTCATGTTATACTGGGTTGGCTACTACAAATATGTGCAGATACAACCACGATGGATCTGCCTGTATGTCGCATTCCATGTCTGAACAAACGATACCTTATCAAAATCCGAAACAGTTTCCCGATCATCGTCGGTATCATGTGCTGCATGACTCTGTGCATTCTGTATTTCATTTTGCGTGTTTCAAGCCACTCATCTGCAGCTCGACGTTGCAGCCCACGTCCGAGAGGCAAAGAACATCTTCCTGATTCGTCATTCAGATGTCAGTTTTCACGACCACGACAAACGTTGCAATGTCACCCAACCGCTTCCAAAGCCTACTCTCGCGCCGTGTAAAGAAGAGCTCTGTTTTCTAGAGACGGAAACTTTCTTGAAATCGCGTGCATTTAAACGAGGCGAGAAACACCCCCACTTAACAAAATAAAAGACTGATGTGCAAAAATCACCAGATGAATGGCTTAAGGTCAAGGTGACCCAGTCTGTCATTATTCCAAGTCAAAAGACAAATAGCAGCACTCCGTTCTAAAAAGGGTCGTGTTATAGGCAGATTCATTTGTGGGCCGACCAACCCTGGAGTTTCTCTTTTCGCACAGGTGACCTCAAGTGCCCTGGTGTCCCCTGTGGTCTCAGATTAGTGGGTGAATACCGACATGGAGAGCCTCAAGAGCAGTGATGCCGTCATACTTTTTCATCGTACGGTCTGGGACTGGGCAGAAATGACCAGACAGCGACCGCGAGGGCAAAAATGGATTTTCTACTCACAGGAATCGCCAAAGAACACACTAAAACACGTGATACCACCTATGGAATATCGCAATAACGGTTATGACTACATTATGTCCTACAGGCCGGACGAGTCTCATCTCTACGGCTCTTACGGAAGGTACAATCCAGGCATCCCTGAGCTGCGTTTCACAGACATGACGAACTGGGTGCAAAATAAGACAAAGACCGTCGCGTGGATGACGTTAAATTGCAACATAGTCACGTAGGACAGAAAAGGTTTTGTAGAGGAACTGAAAAAACACATTCCCGTTTAATAGTATGTACCAAGGAGGTGCTCGCCTAGTACCTCCTTGGTATGTACGGATCTTGTGGGGATACACCGTGTCCCAGAGATTAGCGCTGCAATCGGAAGCTCAGGAAGCACAAGTTCTACTTAGCTTTTGAAAATAGCGAATGCCGTGATTACATTACGGAAAAACTCCTAAATGACATTGTTCCTGTCGTGCACGGTCTACCCCGCGAAGACTATGAGAAGGTGTATGATTATGTATAAGCCACATTATTTGAGGGTTTCTTAACCCTAACTAGGCCGGGCTATTTAGGTAGTTGATAGAGCCGGGGGGGGGGGGGGGGGAGTGGGGGCTCCTAGGCCCCCTCCAGATTTCGGCCGTCGACCGCGCGATAATCGCGACGAAAATTGGCACACACATTGCTTATGATTTTATCTAAAATAACTTGAAGTTAATTTTGTACAAATTATCATTTATGCTAAATTATGCTAATTTATGCATAATGATCTAACATGCATGAAATCAGACTATTTGGTATGAATCACAAAATAAAGCTCAAAACAGGCACATTTTTGTGTAAATATTCTTTTTATTGTCCTTAGCAATTGTGATAAAAAATGTGATATCAGAAAAGATTCTTAAGTATTTTATTGTTTTTTAATTTCTTATGTACTTCTTTGTTTTTTCGATATAATTTGTCCGCGACATAGCTCCGAACAAGAAATTATGCTATTCATTGATTTTAATCAATAAAACACCAAAATAATCATGCTTTTATGAAATTTGCCTGTAAGTACAGTTTGCAATTGCACACGAATTCGCGTTTTTGAGCAATTTTTTTGTCTGACATGCATGTACATATTTATACGCGTAACTTCGGAACCGCGCGCGCGGGCGTCGCAAATTTGGTGTCAAAAGATGCGGGAGACTCGAAAGAAAAAAGTCATGAAATGTCGCGACGATAGCTCTTTGCGATTGCAATTCATCGCGCGGAACGTCGGGGGAGGGGTGGGGCCTCGGAGCCCCCCCCCCCCCCCGGCCTATTTAGGGTTAGATATCACTTACGTACGTACATGTGTTTAATGTAGTCGTTTGCATTGTTTCGTTCGTTCGTTTGTCTGTTTCTTAAACTAAATATGCCGGTCTGATGACTGTAATCACCTTAAATCTATAGTTACAGCGTTGACAAAGACAATGGTAATGATAAACGAATCACTGACTTAAAATATAATAATATTATACATATTGCGAAATAAGCTCATGAGGATGGTTGATAAATATAGGTAAAGAGTTGGCGCCAAATCATCAGTTGCCAATTAGCCATCGTTTGAGAAAGATAACAGCCCGTCGTCGAAACTGTCACAGGTAAATACAACTTTTGGATATGTTTAGAGAAATCTTTACCTACTAGTATATGATATAATATCTATATATGTATATATGTACATATACATATGTATATGTATATGTATATGTATATATATATATATTTGTATATATATATATATATATATATATATGTATACATATATATATATATATATATATTAACAGAGTTTTTGATTTGATTTGATTTGATTGATTGGTTTCTGTGTCATCATTGTACATACACACATTTATGTACAAACATGAATATAATAATATATATATATAAGTATTTTCTTGTTCATTGCCTGCGTACAACGTACAGCAAAAGTAAAACAAAACATACAACAATGAATAATACAGAGGGGCTACAGCATAAGCGTACCTTGATTTGCGTGCAGCCCCCGTAGCATAACATAATAATTTATTACAATATACATCGGAAGGAGAATAGGAGGGAGGGATGACTTGCATAGAGATAGGATAGTTTAAAGGAGAAAGGGAAAGGAGAGGTTTGTCTGCTTTCACTAAAGGTTTATACAAAGTAAAGTCACCTGTATCACTGATTAGCAAGACATGACAAAATATTTCCTCACCGAGGTATGCAGGTGGACATTTGATACAGGTCATGGTCGGTTACGTAATCATTGTTACATAATAGATTAATTGCGTCGATATTTCTACGAAAGAATTTCGTGTATAATACATTAACAATGACGGTGGAATTACTGATATTCAGATAACAACATTGTTTTTACAGCCTTCCTAAAAGAGTACATGGACTTTAAACTTCGAATTTCAGAAGGAAGAGAATTCCAAACATCGGGTCCAGTGTGTCTGACAGATTTCAGAGCCATCACTATTTTGGGATTATACAAGTGAAACTTATCAGATTGTCTTGTTGGATAAGAATGTATTTCCTTGTTTAATTGAAATAGTGAGTAAAAAGAAGATGGCAACTGACCATTATGTACGCGAAACATAAAAAGTGAGTTTTGCAAAAAAAAAATTAATGTCATTTTAATACCTTAAGTGTTCTTAATTCTGCGAATACAGGATCTGAATGGTCTTGATAACCTGAGTTGGTGCATATACGTATAGCTTTCTTTTGCAAAAGTAATATACTATCAATGTGGCTTTTTGAAGTTGCCCATACAATGTTGCAATAAGAAATGGGCGATAATATCAACGAATTATATAACATAAACAAAATATTCTGGAGGACATAATACTTTAACTTCTGAAGTATACCAACATTACGAGATACTTTATCTGAGATATCCACCACCATCCATGACACCATCCACCATGATATTTAAATGTTGCATTTCATTGTTGTGCTTTTTGTTATAGAAATACATAAAATTTGTCTTTTTCAGATAAAGTGATAATCTATTACTCATAAACCACATAGATAATTTCGGTAATTCAGTATTGAGAGTTCTTAAGAGCGAATGAAAATCAGAATTGGAACAAAATACATTAGTGTCATCAGCAAACATAATATATTGCAGTGACTTAGATGAGTTTGAAATATCATTTACATACACTAGAAATAATAGCGGTCCCAATATGGATCCTTGTGGAACTCCACATTGTATAGGTAATACTTCAGAGTTAATAGATTCATAGTACACATATTGCTTTCTATTTGACAAGTAATCTTTAAACCATTCAAGTATACTGTAATTTACTTATGAGGATAGTGTGGTCAAGAGTGTCGAATGCCTTGCTTAGGTCCATGAAAATACCGATGACATATTTTTGTTCAGATAAGGCAGTCGACACCCTATCGTATAATTGGGCTAGAGCCATATCTGTTGAATGAAATTTCCTGAAACCATACTGGTCTTGGTTAAATATATCATATCGTGTCAAGAAATCATACAATCTGTTATATACAAGCCTTTCTATTACCTTAGAAATACTAGGAAGAATAGAAATATGACGGTAATTTGATACAAGAGAAGAGCCATCTTTTTTATATATTGGAATAACTTTTACATGCATTCGGAAATATACCAGTTGAGAGTGACAAATTATAAATGTACACTAAGGGTGTCAGTATGCTACCAATAATTTGTTTTAAAAAGTACGTGCTCATTTTCATCATGACCAGTTGCATAACTTGATTTTAATGAGTGAACAATGTCAAGAATCTCACCATAATCTGTTGGTTTAAAAAATAATGAATTATCATTTGACGCACCTAAATACTGCGAAAAATCAGTTTGTGTGGGATCTACTTTTGAAGCTTGACTAGGACCTATATCAAAAAAAAAAAACTCATTGAAACAACATGCTACATCCCTGTTAGAATGACTTTGCTCTCTGGGGAAAAGTAGACGCTTAAGTATATATGTATAGCGGTCTTCTTCTTTACTTTGAATAATAAAACATAATTTTCATGCATAAAATTTTACTTTGTATCAGATTAAGGCAAAATTTCTTTTGTACACAACCAAAGAAAACTATTTACCTTGCGTGAGCTTTCGCCTACTGTCTGTAGGCTTCATCAGACTGACGTTGACTCGCCGTAGATGGGGTGTAGGCAGTCTTACAGTCCGAGAGAATGTGAATGTACGCCGAAGATAATTTGTATTGCCCCTCGTCACGATTCATCAGGTATTCCCGCCCCCGTTGTATGTGGATCGCCTCTCTTATCTAAAGAATTTGTTGCTGTCTTTGGACACGATCTTGCTCTGTTTCCAGTCAATGATATGGTTTTCCTGCACAACGTGATCACTTATGGCTGACTTTTTAGGAGTGAGATCTACCTCTTTCTTTTTGGCCCTTGTGAAATATGTCTTCCCGATTGACTCTGTCTCTTTTTGGTGTTCTGACTTCCTGACCCCGAATTTCCTGTCCGTCTCCCCTATGTAAACCTTGTCACAGTCCTTACAGGGTATTTTGTACACTGCTCCTATCGAGTCCTCAGGTGATCTTTTGTCCTTGGGGTGAACAAATAGTCCTCGTAGTTTAGTAAGGGGGCGCATGGTGGTAGCAACGTTGTATTTGGTGAAGATCCTTTGGAGTTCTTAAGACGTGCCCTTTACGTATGGGATCGTGACCATGCATTTCTTCTTGGTGGTCTGGGTAGACTTGGGTTTATCCTTGGGCTTTTGGGTCATCTGTTGGTTGACCTGTCGAAACGACCAGTCAGGGTATCCACATAATCTGAGGGTGGACTTGTCTTGTTCTTCTTCAGTCTGTACATCCTCTGAGTCTGTAGTGATACCATGGGCCCTATCCATGAGTGTTCTGTAAACTCCAAGCTTCTGATGAAGAGGATGGTGTGAAGAAAAGTTGAGGTATTGGCCTGTGTGTGCTTTCTTCCTGTAGACAACTAACTTGGCCTTGCCATCTGGATGTGTGATGATTCTTGTGTCCAAAAAGGGGACTGAGTTTGATTCTTCCATCTCATGTGTGAACTTGATACTCCCTGTAACATCTGCTTGGTTAAGATGATCTTTGAGTTGGTCTACACATTCCTCCTTCGCGACAGCAAGTATGTCATCGACATATCGTTTCCAGAGTCTGGGTTTGATGGCAGTGGGTGCTGTGGAAAGGACATTCTGTCCTAGATCTTCCATAAACAGGTTCGCCACAATAGGGGAGACCGGGCTGTCCATCGCTGCATCAAGCTTCTGGCGGTAGACCTGGTCATTGAATTGGAAATAGGTGGCAGTAAGGATGAAACTCAACAGCTCGATGATGTTGTCTGGAGTCAGGTTGGTTCTTTCCTTCAGACTAGTATCCTTATGAAGACGATCTTTGACAATGTCCAAGGATTGGTCGACGGGAGTATATTGGTGAAAAGGCTGACCACATCAAAAGACACCAGTGCCTCTTCTTGTTCAAAGGTCAATTCACTGATTTCCTCAGCGAATTGTTTGGAATCCTGGACATGATGGTCTCTTTCCCACCAAAGGAGCCAAAATGTCGGCCAGCGACCTTGATGTGTTGTAACCAATTGAGCCTATGTAGTCAACAATAGGGCGGAGAGGGTAGCCTTCCTTGTGGGTCTTGGGTGTGCAATACAGGCGTGGGATGTTTTCTTTGGGGTAGAGATATTCATACCGTCTTGGTGAGATCTTCTCTTCTTCCCTTAATGATTTCAGGATGGAGACAAGTTTCCTTTTGTACTTAAGTGTTGGGTCTGACGGAAGTTTCTCGTATGTTTTCTGATCTTCTAACATATTTATGACTGACCTTCTCCTTGTAATCCTCTATTTTCAGTGCAACTGTTGCCTTCCCCTTGTCCGCCGGCAAGATAACAATATCTTTGTTGCTAGACAAGTCCTTCAAAGCTTGTCTTTCTTGATTGGTGATGTTGGATTTTGGAGGGTTGGCATCTTCGGCGTACATTCCCATTCTCTCGGACTGTAAGACTGCCTACACCCCATCTATACGGCGAATCAACGTCAGTCTGAGTGATGAAGCCTACAGACAGTAGGCGAAATCTCACGCAAGGTAAATAGTTTTCTTTGGTTGTGTACAAAAGAAATTTCGCCTTAATTAGAGAATTATCAATCAGATGAACCTCTTCCAGGATTTACTTTGTATCATGAATATGCATGATATAGGATATCAATTACACTTGTGGTATTTCGCAATTAACGTTATACCCTATTTCTATTTTTATCGCTTCTTTTCATAATACTAGTTTGATGCATAATCGTGTTTTTTTTTTTAATTTATGTATTTTCATATTCTTGATTATGACTGTGTATAGTCTCTTTCCAGAGTTCTCCCAAATCCCTCCCCATTACTCAAAACAACAAAAAGTATGTACATGTATTGTAGTTTACATAATTTGTACAGTTTAAAGTTTGCACTTTTGTGTATCATTTCCTCTTTCCACCCTCTCCCTCCCTCAAAAAGAAAAATACATGCCTTGATAACTTCCATGCAGACGAGATAAATGGAGGAGCATTCAAACTTCAAACTTTGGTGCTTTAAGAAAAGTCCTACCAAACGGCTTGCACTTACAGTGCCCTAGTAACCCTGACTAGTGTTGGTCATGCGATGAGTGAATGGCTGTGCCGCTAATCAACCATATTTTGTAATCACATTCATTCACACTATATTAATATTAGAGACAAATTCTAACATAAATATGAAATATTTATTCAATTACATTACAATGTCAGATAATCATCTTTAAATTCTGATAAGACTATTTTAGTGAATAAAGAAAAAGTAAATAGATCTATTGAAACGTGTGAACTTTGATATTTTGCCAGTTAGGTACATTTCCTCGTCATGTTCCAGTTGGCTTTAGTAGATAGAGTAAAATTAGACGAACAGACTTATAATAGGATCTGAAAAAGGGGGAAATTATGTGAAATATTCAGGTTGCCCAAGCATCCATACATCGGAGATGTTAGTCGAAACCTCACCATGTTCACAGTCATTTATTTTAGCAGACTGACAGAGCTCAGGTGGCATTACCTCACAAGTCTCAACCGACACAAACCTTCACTCTAAAGAAATGAAATGATAAATCGACATGGTTGAAGATGGCATATCATCGGGGAGGATGATGCCAACCCCCCCCCCCCCCGTTCGCCCCGCAAGTGACTATAGATATAAACCAGGCACATTGTGCCACACGAATACCGTACGAGGTCTTACATGCATTATGTTTGCTTTTATTATCAAATTTGGAATTTTGATAAATACCAATCAGCCAATCGGCAATTAATCCATTTCTCAATAGCGTCATTTCTTCTACTACTATTACTGCCTATACGTGGATCAAATAAAATGTATATATATATACGTGTATATATATATATATATATATATATATATATATATTGTTCATGTCCACCCTGAGCAGTTGCAAGTCGAAAGAATGTGTCCTTTTTCCAAAAAAAAAATTGTTGAATTCTCTTTATATTTTCCTTATATCCTTCTACGCATATGACATCATCAACTGCAGTAGTCATGGTAGTCTTTTCATCCAGCAGTGACTGTACAAAAACTTTGAAAGTCTTATCTAATTTTCCCTCAAATTTTCACCGATGTGTTCCACTTATCCACATGTATATGAAGATGAACATGTCATTTAAAGATCAGTTTTACCAAGCAGTAATCGTATCCTCTCTTTATACTAGTACAGATGTTTACGTGGTTGTCAACCATCACAGATTGAACAAAAAGGACGAAATACTAAACGGCGGAAGATGAATTTAACTCAGCCGTTCTTATCGCATACTAGTCAATGCTATGAAAATGGTAATAAATGCAAGCAATATTAAAGCCGATTTATCTTATAAGACAAGACAATCTAACAAATTAAACGTCGTTGCACTCCCACCCTCACCTCACCAAGTTGAAGCTGACAGGCAGTATAAGGATTACATAGATAATCATTAAATCACACATACTTGTCACAGTAAATTAAAAAACCAACATACCTGTCTATCTGTCTCCCTCTGTATATAGAATCCTGTTAACTTGTTCAGAGTTCAGAGCTGGTCATGAGATAGAGTTCATTGTGATAGGAATAATTTTGAATTTCAATTCATGCAACAATGTTAAGAAAATATAAAGGGAACTCCTCAAAAATTCACTTTTCTGGCATAATGAAAGAGCACTTGACTCACCGCTTTCAGAAAGTAGGGGGAATAATTGCTATCCTTAACGTGTGTTAGTATCAAGTTATTGGAATGTGTAATTTTCATGAAAAATAAATTATTGTCGTATTCCCTGTATATTTTCTTTATATTGTTGTCTACACATGACGTCATAACCTCTAGTAGTCTCCTTATACAGCGGTTCCAACACCAAAACTTTAAAAATTCATAACTTTTGCATCGACTGTCCGATTTTCCTCAAACTTTCTCTGATGTGTTCTACTATATGTTACTGCTTTCACTCAAGCCACATTTCTCTTTTGGTTTTGGTCTCCCTCAAATAAGCCTTACAATGCATGTGGTATTATTTCATTTAACATCAAACTATTCAATTACTTAAACATATCTACAAACATTTTACAGGTGTCATTCCTTTTGTATTTTTTTTTATCATGAATAGATACATTTTTCATTTATTACTTGTGCTCCATCAGCTGGCTCTGTATGGCAAGCTTCTTTTGCGTATACTGTATATATACATACACACACACACACACACACACACACACACACATATATATATATATATATATATATATATATATATATATATATACATTTATATATATATCATATATTACATCACATTATATTCCATTATATCATATCATATCATATTATGTTATATTATATTATATCATATCGTAAGATTTCACGTATAACTATTCTGGGACCTGAAGTTTTAATTCCTTTGAAAAAAAATGGTTTTAAGCATGTCCTTATTAACAGGAGTGCCCTGTAGCCTATTTGATTTTAAAGAGCAATTTCATATGATATACATGTACCTTGTGTAAAGTTGGCAGAAAAGCAGTTGAAAAGATTGAATGAACAGAAATGCAAGATGTTCCATTAATCCTGGACCGAAAATAAGAAAGCTTAAAAATGTTCTTTAAGTTGAACATGTTTTCATGGAACATTCATGTAAGTTGCGTCTAGGAATGCCATCTGGAGTTGATAATCATAATAATCACCTCACAAATCTTGCATTGACATGTAAGATATGTTTGTTACTAAATTTCACATTTTAATGAGATAGAAATACATGTAAAAAAAACCTGTAATATGCGTCATGAGGCCTGAAGAACTTTTATTCCTGGAGCGCCCTCACCATTCAGCAGTATGGTCAATCGTGCTTTTTGAATAGCGATCGTCTCCAGTATTTTCCAACGAGCTGCATGCGATTCATTCTATCGCGGAAAATAGGTGGATGTGCTGCCGTGGCACAATTTGTCGATTATGAGTTCAATAAATAAATGAAAAAATAAATATATGCATAAATAAATAAATAGATAGATAGGTAGCAATTATGTGTGCATTTAGAGCAAAATCGATAGTTCGCCAGGCATATGCGAATTATGTTATCACTTTCAACAGAATAATCCCCCAAAGCATAGAAATGATGGATGGACGACGTAGAATGGCGTCAACGATGAAATGTTCTGATCATGAATACGAAGTGTCCTCCCCGCTCGGATGAACTTTTAAGTGATGGTACAGGTTCGGTTGAGATGGGGCTTCAGGTCTCCAACGTTTTTTGATGATGATTTTTCGAGATAATGAGAAATCTCCTATGAAAATATAAAAGAGGATATAAACCCCTCAAAAAATGTCCTGCAATTCCAATTTGATGTATCATATTTCTCTTAAAACTACACCGTTTCATTCAAATGTGACATCATAAGAAAGCCTGATTGATTTTCTTTCCAACGACAACTCACTTGTTTACATTATGCATTCCTGGAATGCACAGTACAACTGAGTATGAGGAAAGGTCATAATGTCATAAAATAGAGCAAACGTGTTATGTCAAACAGTGTAATTCCCATTTGCTTTGTCGTTTCAGGGAAGGAATGTGCTTAAAAAGAATGTTTTGTGAGATTATCACTAGATTCTAGTCTTCATCCATGAATCAAAAACTGCAGTAGTATCTGCAGATTAAAATTAAACATAAAGGTTGACCAAACAGTCATCTCATTTCTAGGAGATGGGAGTTTTTGAAAGTGCTCTCATTTCAGCATTGCTTATTCAAGTGATCTTTTTTCATCAAAACTGTACATTGTCAATAGCAAAATTGTTGCGACTTCACTTTTGATCTGTCCCCATACTCAGGCTGTTTTGCATATTCCAAGAACACCCAATCATAGCAAGTAAGGTGTCATTTTTTAAGATGATTATAGGATTTCTTATGATGTCATATTTAATGGAGATAATGCAGGCATAAGAGAAATGTGACATATCAAACTTCAATTGCAGAACTTATTTTGAGGAGTTTAGTTCTAAGAGGAATTTTAAAGTTTATCTAATAAAAATTGGTTTTGAAATGGCTGACAGATATCCCAATCAAAGCAAGCCTAATAAAAGGTGGGACCTACCTTTTATTAGATCCTTGTTTGTTTTGGGATATCTGTCAGCTATTTCAAAACCAATTTTCATCAATAAACTTTGATTCCTATAATTAGATTTATGCTCTTTAACATTTCATACAGTGGTTTCTAAAGATCTCGTAAAAAGTTCCAAGCTGATCCTCACGTCAACCAATAATATACCATCCTTTAACGAATTCTCTCATCCCTCCCCTCCCTCCCGATATTCCGATATCGTCACTCTGTAAATAGTGTACTACGCTCGTGTCATGCAGAGTATGTATCAATATCATGCAAAAGATACATGTGCTGTCTTGTAAATTGTTGTGTACAAAACTTAAGAGAAAGATGGCGATAATATTCATATCGTGTGCTTAACAAGGTGTGCTTAAAACTTTCAGTAACTGATATACAATATACATTCATTTCCCCAGCCAATGTCAGAATAAGTAGAGTACAAAGTGTACTCGGCATATGCGCCTATACGTGTGTGCATGTGGGCCTGCATACACATGCACATAATATGACAGTCGTGTTGCTTCAAGTATTTTTTTTAAAATGTCAATCTATACCAATCGATGGACTCTCACCACTTTCTGCCAGGAATCAAGCGGGAAGTATTTAAACCCATTCTGCATCATTTCTGATCACCTCACATCTTATACCTCCATGATAATCATCCAGTCGTGTCAGCATTGTGCCTAATGCACAAAACTAGCAATTCATTGCTTGTAAGCAGTTGCTTCAAGCATCAACAAGCCTATATAAGCTCGTCTAGTTAAAGGTCTAGCTCAAGCAATTGCTTAAATCCATATGCATAACCTTTTGCTTGTGCTTATACTAGGTGTTACAAAAACATTTCCCACATTTGATCCTTAATAGTTCGAAAACTATACATCAAGTAACACTGTCATTGATAAGAGTATCCTATCTATAGCTGAATAGGGTATACAATTTAGTTGGAGGTGATTTGAAATTAAGAGCATAAATCAGTTTCGTTAAATTTATGATCAATTTTAAAGTTAAGTTCCAGATATTGGTCAAATTTGAACCCTTTGTATTGGCTGATTCCTATCACTGCTTATAGTAGCCCTGATCTGCCAGGTCGCACGTAGAGAGAAGTCTACTTGCTATCCACAGAGGCAAATGTCAGACTTCCTACCTGTTTCTCATAACATGCGTGCTAACCACTGGACATTCCCGTTGTTGAAACGAAAAGGTTTCTTACACTACTTAAAAGGAATTTCTTGTAGATTTAAACCACTCCGGCACAAGTTTGGTCTTTCGTTTATGAATATGAAAATGATAATTAAAAGGGGAACGTCCTAGTAAGGTAAGAGTTCAAGCTCATTTTACCGAGCTCAGAAAATCGTAAGCAATAGCTAGCAAGAACAATGAAGAACAAGCAAAGGTCGGTGATCAGGAGGTCGTAGGTTCGAATTCTGCTCGAGTATACCCATGATTTTTTTAGCATGGCTACTACTAAAACATTGATAAATTCAACGCTTATTTACGTCGATGTAGGGCAATTTGTCAATCACTTGCAAAGCAAAGGTCTGTTTTATATGCATACTTTTTAAGCAAAGGCTTGGTCTCTCAATTGCTTGCGGGCATGCATATATATATATATATATATATATATATATATATATATATATACAGTTGAACCTCTCGTATCCGGACAAGTCGGGACCGGGGCTCATCCGGATAAGGGATTTGGCCGGATACGGGAGACTCAATGCTTTATACATGTACATATACATACACATGTACTGATGTAGCCCATTGTAGTACCACATGTAGTAATGTGTATACTGCAACCTTTTCATTGTTACACTCAGTAACAGACCCCAAAATAGAGGTTCGTGTTTGCAAGAATGAAATCATTTTCTTTTATAAATTCTTGGGATGATTTACCTAAATAATTATTAAGAAATGTATCAAGTATATGTAATTCATGTGTGTTTGTGTAGGAGTTCTCAAGGAGTTGAGAATCCCCCTTTCCTCCCGTAATTCTTAAAAAAAGATAAAAAAAATCACGGCGAGATTGCGTCCGGATAATAGAGAGATCCGGATAAAGGGAGGCCGGATAATAGAGGTTCAACTATATATATATATATATATATATATATATATATATATATATTCTACACAAGTGGAGTTATTAAGCAAGTCGGGTTTTGGGTTGTTGTTGTTTTTTTTTTTTTTGTAACGGAATGATATTGCTGCATTACTGTAATATTACTGTGAGCCTCCCATGCATGTCATCATTCTAGTTCAGTGTATTATGTTTTTCAGGTTTTTCGAAGTATTGGTTGATCTGCTCAAGAACCACAATAAATTGATCAAATCCATAAGACATGGCACTATGTATTTATGAACTAAATGATGGGAAATTATATAAATCGTCTGGAATGCCCCTTTAATTGTGATACAACAATGGCATCCCCTTTCATGGCAGTCACAGGATAGGCGAAGCTTGTGACAAAACCCAATGTGGAATTAGTTAGAATGAAACGCGTATTTATCTCCATGTCACAAAGATAGGCCTACTGATATTGTTGATCCGAAAAATTATGAGTATTGATCGAGAGAGACGGTTGTCTCGACAACGCGATGTATTGGGTTATTGTCCCACGTTTTTATGGCGATCGTTCCCCATCCGACAGGTCATGCATGGCGCAACACTATACGTTATACAATTCATCCGGAAAGTCATCGGTATTCTGTAAGGTTAGGATGCCATGAATTATAGTCGCCTCTGGGGCATGCTGCATTTCTAACATGATTAGCAAGTATGAAGGACACATCTAATTTGCCACATAAGCTGTACTTTCAGGTCATCTATTATGTGCATGTTCGCAGTTCCACTTTGCGTATGAACGAAAAAAAAGTAATTCTGTACCAACAGGCATGTTGGTTTTTAAATTCACTGGGATAAGCATCTGTGATGTAATGCTTATTTATGTAATTCTATTAATACTGCTTGCCAGCATATCCACCTGACAGCAAAAGTGGTATTTGACAATATCAATAGAACAAGATTGTTAATACATTGAATCAAAATAATAAAATGGATGCTCTCCCGAGTGTTGATTGACGAATCATTAGGCGTTTTCATATCAGCCCGATAAAAATCCAAGCTCGAGATATTTTTCGCGGAAAATAGTCAGCAAAATAGCGCGCTATTTCGAAACATCGGGCTGATGTGAAAACGCCTATTCTGGTCATCTGGTCATTCACGTTCATTTTTTGTTTGAACAGGATTGATGAATCCCATAACTGTTGCGTTATAAAGCTAAATGCATTATGTCGCTCTGAATATATGAGTACCAATGTGCCCCTGAGCTAACTCCGAACTGGCTTACAGATTATGTATGAACGTGCATGACTGTGCTGATGGTAGCGATGGTGATGACTGTGTGTGTGTTTGTGAGTGCAACGACCACTCATTCGTTGATCATCTCCCCTGAAAAGATAGATCGGTTTATTGCTTGCATTTATCATTTTTATAGCACTAGTAATTGGTAAGAATGGCAGTCGAGTTACATTCATCCTCCTCCGCTTATAGTATTTCGTCCTTTTTGCTCCATCTTTTTTGGTGGATAACCAAGTAAACATCTGTTCCATTTTTCTGTGATAGTAAGAGAGGTTATGAATATTGCTTATGTAGTAAAAGTAACCCTCAATTCATAATGGCTGGTATACACAAAGTGGATGATAAAATCATGTACGGCTAACCTGCCTCCTTCCGTGTGCTTACAGCAAGCAGTCATCATCTTTGAACTGACAATGAACTTAATTTTTCTGTCTTTGTGTGTTTGTTTCTTTACTTTAATGAGCATGGGTATAATGATTAAACAAATTACATAAATGTCTGCGGCCGATGTTACCTTTAATTACGTGTGAAAATTCGTGTGGTTTTTTTTTTTTTTTTGCAACAAACTCTCCTTTTTACGTGCGAATGTATAGCAAGGCTTATGCTGCTCGATCCTTACTTCACTCTGCTCTTTACATAACTTCAACGTCAAAGTGGGTTGCCCGCTGCTCGTTGTTAATATACACTCAGCAAAAAAAGTAAGTTCCCCCCTAACACTTTTGGATATATCTCAGAAAATATTTTACGGATGTTCATAATTCGAACGGGAATGGATAGGGAATTTTATTACTCATAACATGAATGGCATATCATTGCCACCAGATATTATTATTGGTGTAAAAAATCGCATTTTATGTCAAAATGCATGGGGAAAAAAAGTTGCACTTTAGGCCATATAGGAAGCGTATTGTATACATTTCCTATGTGGGTTAAATTGTGTAATTCTCAGGAATTTCTTCAGGTACAATGTGCTTCCCTATTAAACAGATGATATGCATACTTTTTTAACAATAGGCCTTCTCAATATGAAAATATTGATAGAAGCCATGTGATTTGTAATTCCAATTTAGGTTGATCACATTAATATGCCAGTGGGCCAGTGGGCATTTTGCATCATGCCCTATAGATCAGTTTGCAGAGGGAAATGGCATCGAACGTATGGAGTGGCCTGCAAGATCCCCTGACTGTAATCCAGTAGAGAATATTTGGGATATCATTAAGTGAAAAGCGAGCAAGAAGTTGAAAGATGACACCTCACTGCAAGAATAGCGCATCTTGCAGAGAGCATGGGATAACATTGAGCAGCGCCGAGTACAAACTTTAGTTAATAGTGTGAGGAGGAGATGCCGGCTGGTCATTGAAGCGGATGGTGGACATTATCAATTATCAAATACTTCACTGTATGCTCATGAAAAGAAAGAGACAGAGAAATATGCAATAACCCATGCTTAAATGTTCAGAATCATGAGTGATTGTTTGATTATTTGTGTAAAAGTCATTGCAAATCACTAAAGTGCAACTATTGTTTCCATGCATTTTGACATAAAATGCATTTTTTTCACACCAATAATGATATCTGGTAGCAATGATTTGCCACTCATGTCATGAGTAATAAAATTCTTTATCCATTTCCGTTTGAATTATGAAAATCGGTTGAATACTTTTTGAGATATGTCCACAAATGCTAGGGGGAACTTACTTTTTTTGCTGAGTGTATATATATATATATATGCCCCTTTACACACATACATATATATATATATATATACATATATATATATATATATATATATATATATATATATATATATATATATATATATATATATATATATATATATATTATGTATGTTATGCCATGAAAGAGCTTGGATAACATGATAAAATGGCAAAGATAATGATAAAGGCAAACATAATGCATGTAAGACAAAACTAACGATACTTGATGCTATATCTTAATAATTACCTTTATTCTCAGAACTATCCAATAATCATTCCGTGCACCATATTCGACGTCTACAAGCTTCAGCAATATATACCATCCTTGTAGTTCCTCCTCAGATAACAAACGTTTATTTTGACAAGAATATTTTGACAAGAAAATTATTTTCGAACTTCGTAATGAAATTATTTTTCGAATGAAATATTTCGTGAAATCCGCTTCGTCCTCTTCTTCTCCATCTTCTCTTCATCGTCATCCTCGTCTTCTTCTTCTTCTGTTTCATTTGTTCCATTTTTCTGTGATAGTAAGAGAGGTTATGAATATTGCTTATGTAGTAAAAGTAACCCTCAATTCATAATGGCTGGTATACACAAAGTGGATGATAAAATCATGTACGGCTAACCTGCCTCCTTCCGTGTGCTTACAGCAAGCAGTCATCATCTTTGAACTGACAATGAACTTAATTTTTCTGTCTTTGTGTGTTTGTTTCTTTACTTTAATGAGCATGGGTATAATGATTAAACAAATTACATAAATGTCTATAATATAATAATTACCTTTATTCTCAGAACTATCCAATAATCATTCCGTGCACCATATTCGACGTCTACAAGCTTCAGCAATATATACCATCCTTGTAGTTCCTCCTCAGATAACAAACGTTTATTTTGACAAGAATATTTTGACAAGAAAATTGTTTTCGAACTTCGTAATGAAATTATTTTTCGAATGAAATATTTCGTGAAATCCGCTTCGTCCTCTTCTTCTCCATCTTCTCTTCATCGTCATCCTCGTCTTCTTCTTCTTCTGTTTCATCTGGTCATCCTCGTCTTCTTCTTCTTCTCCTTCGCGTGGTTTATATCTATAGTCACTTACGGGGCGAACCACGGAGGGGGGGGGGGGGGGTATCGGCATCAGTTGCCCGTTGATATACCATCTTCAACCATAGTATCGTATATCACAACACTATACCTGTATGAATGGCTCCATACTATATATCCTTTCTTTTAATTGGGCTTCTTCTAAGTTTTTCTTTCTCCATAATAATATTTCTACTTTCCCGAAACTATATATATGTGATAGAATATAAGAAAATGCATCGAAATAATCGCTTCTCCCTTTATAGTATTTCAAGATAGTTACCTTGAATCTTGGGTCGCAGTTAACGCTAGAGTATCGAGTCATGCAATTTGTCTTTGCTCAATAATGATTACAGACTACCGATATTTCGTACATCCTTTGCTCGATACAATACCACGGCGCTATTGTTATGGAACAATCTAGAAAGTTCACTCAAGTCTCTAAAGCTCATTACTTTTAAGAAGACATTAAAGATGTCCCTCCTTTGCAATTAACGATGAATAGGTGCATTACCATTGACACAGTATATAACTTTACTCTGGTTTTTTTTTTTTTTTTTTTTGCAATGCTGAGTAATTCTTCATGCGAAGTGCCCACTTTATTATGATTTCTCATGCAATGCAATCTGATCTTCATCATTTCCATTCACTGTTATTACATGTATATTAGTTTATTGTCCTGTATGATTAATTGAGTTTATGTGATTATTTGCTTCAATTTATATTTCCGTAATCAATATGTCCCATTACACGTGGGTGTAGACATTCGTAGTCTCATCATCATTGCATGCATTTCATCTATTCTATAGCTTCACAAGCTATGATCTCTGTGCAATACGGTGCTTCGTTTTTCCCCTGGTTGCAATGCTATGTATAATTCTCAATGTAAAGTGCCCTGTTTACTATGATTTATCATGCAATGCAATTTGATTTTCATCATTTCCATTCACTATTATTATATTATTTTATTGCGCTGTATCATTAATTGAGTTTATTATGTTCATTTGCTTCAATTTATATTTCCGTAATCAATTTGTCCCATTACCAGTGGGTGTAGATTTTCATAAGTCTCATAAAGTAGTATCACATTGCATGCATTTCACTATTATATTATACTATAGTTTCACATTGCTATGATCTTTGTGCAATACTGTGCTTCGTTTTTTCTTCTTCGTTTGTTTGCCATTCTGAGTATAATTCCTAATGTATTATTATCTTATTTATTATAATTTATCACTTGATACAATATAAATTTTAACATTTCCTCTTATGACAATTATTTTAGTTTATTGTGCCGTATCATTAACTGAGTTTGCATATTCATTTGCCTCATTTTACATTTCCGTATTTATTTGTCTCATCATCAATGGGTGCAGACATTCTTAGTGCCACAATAGTATTTCATCGCATGCATTTTACGTATTTTACATATACGTTATTAGTTCACATTATTATGACCCTTGTGCAATACATTGCTTTGAATTCACGTGCCATCATATGATTTCTTCCGATTTGACTCTGCAACAAAAATCATCGTTTCCCATCTACACTTCCTTTCTATCTGGCAAATTATGATATGAAATACTGACTAATTGTTTTTTACATGTATAGTAAGCATGCTTTAAAAAACTGACACTATATTTCATTTGTATATGTTCGAATAAGTATCTGCTTTTAATATTTTGCATGCTATATTGTTCTTTTGTGTTACTGTTCAAAGTTCATTTTAATAATTATGACTGGATGTTAGTGTTGATTAACATTAGTATTGATTATTTTTCTATAAAGATCAAAGGAATTATACCATTGACGCTTATAATATATTTCGAATGCTGATTGACTAATTGAATGATTTTTTTTTTACTGTTTACTTGGCCTCTGTTTAACTTATCCAATCTGATATTTCACATCTTTTGAGTCAACGTACGTTTCAACCAACATTACTTTTTTTATGCCTCACTTACCCGATATCCATTATTTCTTTTTTTATTTGTTGTCTTTGTGAATGTATTTTGTATGTAATCGTATGTACGTATGTATGTTTTTTATTTTTAGTCGCTTTTATGTTGTATATTATTTCATTATTCATGTTTATTATACAGTTGCAATAGGGTGCACCTATACCCGACAAGCGTTTGCTTCTTATAGGTGTCACCCAAATGAATCCTTGTAATATTTACCTTGTTTTATATCCGAAATAAATGTGAATTGAGTTGAATTGAATTGAATTGAATTGAATTGAATTGAATTGAATTTAGGATTATATTTTCGGTATAGGAACCTCTTTCATTTCATTTCATTTTATTTCATTCTTCCCTTTTTTCGAACAGAAGATAAGACAGTATAAATTAGGAATCATATCACAATCGTATTATACATACAACTTGCAAATGATATCAAATGATACAATAATAAAGTTACATAATATATATGCATGTATACGCAAAATGATTCAAGGTTATATGTATCAGTTGAAAAAAAAACCCTGAGAGGTCCACTAAAAAGCAAGCTTGTAGATTGTGAACCACTCAAGAAAAATCTAATGAAATACTTATTTGCAAATGCTTAGCACAAGTATAATTTAAGACAAGTCAGAACAAAATAGGAGACACACAGCAACATGACACGACTCGAGAGAATAGATGGAAAAATGGAAGGAAGGAAGAAAGAGAATGATGGCTATATTTCATTACAATGAATTCAGAGATTGATTGATTGATGGTTGGATGATGAATCCTGTGGTTGTTGGGACTTGGTTAATAAAAACGAAATATCAGAGAGGGTTTAACAGAAAAGATTTCAACTTCCGCTTAAAAGAATGCAAAGAAGGGGAATTTTTTTATTTCGCAACTTAATGAATTCCAGAATCTAGGGCCTGTGTATATAAATGTATTCTGAGCCAATAATGTTCTCAGAAGGGGTAAATGAAACTGAGTAGATTGTCTGGTGGGATAATTATGGAAAAGCTGATTCCTTGTTAACATTGAATTGAATATACAGGGAAGTGCATTTGCGTTGAAATTAAACATAAACTGTCCAAGTTGAAAAAAAATACAAATCTTTAGTTTTTAAAATCTTACATTTATTGAATAATGGGTATGTGTGGGAACGTGGCGGGACGCCACATATAACACGAAGTGCCCTTTTTTTGTAATAACAGTAGTCTATCTAATAAAGTTTGATGAGCGCTACCCCATGCTAAAAGACCGTAATTAAGATAAGGTAAAATCAAGGAGGAATATAACGTCAGCAAAGAAGACACTGGAATAGGAAACTTAAGTCTATTAATGATACCAATATTACGTAAAATTATCGTACTAATGTTAATTATGTGGCCCCCATGAAAGTTTATCGTCTGAAACATATAATATTTCCTCTTTTCCAACCGTATAATCTTAGTTAAAGTATTTCTATAGGAAGTGTATTTTTCTTTTGACTTCTCAGGTTTTTTTTTCAATTTGAATTTATAATATAACCTACAACCTTTAATTGTATTGATAGAATTTACCATAGTTACAAAGTTATTTCTTGTAAGAATTGTTCTAGGTTGATGATAGAAGATTTCACTTTGATAGAATTGCACAATATTTAACGCCTAGTAGTGTATACCTCTTCTGTTTGGTAACACCGAAGTGTTATTTGGATGCGTAGGAATAGCAGGGGCATTTAAAAAATAGCTATTATGCAGCCTTCTATTATACCCGAAGAATATCTTCGAATTTGCACCTGTTACCATCCAGCACTGTTTTTATTACACGGAATTCAATTAATTTTTGCACAATTTGACAACATTTACTTATTGCAACTTTGTTTCTCAAATAGCATGTTGTTACGTAGCAAGCACATAATGATTTTACATTGCCCATTGCAGGAATGCCACGTTAGCGTGTAAGGACAACGTTATGTTTACTGTTCATGATATGCCTGACCGCAAGTACAATTCAATATAATTCAATTAATACATCAAAAGATATTATTCAGTAATGAAAATCGTTTGGATATGCAGTATGAAACGTTTGCACAATCTATCAGGTATTTAGCGATATCCAGAGGCTTGGTGAAATAGAATGTCACCTTAAAATCATACACATAATTATTGCGATTTAAACATCAAAATAACAAATGATAAAGCTTGCAGACAATATAAAAGGGGCACAGAGGGAGTGATACATAGTGAAACAGGCACAAAACTTAAATTGATGAAAGTTACCCATTATATCCATAGTTTAAAGATAGAAAAGAATTTTTTTTTTGTCCGAAAGTGTTTCCCTGATAAACACCCCTCTACAGCCAGATAGCCTTAAACAGCTTAATGTGACCTACACCATGGTAAAGGGGACGTCTTCAGACAGAAAACAGAAATTCCATTCAAACTAGACATAGAATAAGAATGTTACGAATCGCACATGACAATATTACAAAAACATGTCGCTATCAGTACCGCACAAGCAAACTGCAAGATTTCATCGGGCAGCTATCACATTAGATTTTATACACAAAGACACGATTAAGATGTTTTTGGTCGATGATTTATGAAATGCAACCACTTTCCCTAAAAAGAAAAAAAAAAGAAAAAAAAATCGTTGCCATACAATCTATTGCAAAATTGCAATAATATGATTTGAGGGACATATACAGCTCATTCTTATTGATTACATGTCGGAAAAGGTGTTAAATTTAACATTAAACAAAAGACTGGCGTGACACCATTTAAAATGTTGAATTACCATTTTTTTTTTAGAGTGAAGGTTTGATTTGTTAGGCGATGACACCATGAGATCTATTAAAATGAATGAATGTGAGGTTTCGATTAACATCTCCGATTTATAGATGCTTTGGCAACCTTAAAATTCCATATAATTCTCCCTTTTTTCAGATCCTACTTTCGATAAATCCTTTAAAAGTTCATTCTAATTTTCACTCTGCTTACTATACAGTTTACTTAACTAGCAAAAAGAAAAAAATAACACGTTTCATTAGATCTACTTACTTTTCCTTTATTTAATGAATATTCTTATCAGAATTTAAGAATGGTTACCTGAAATCGTAACTAAACAAAATTTTTCATATATTTTTGTATGTTAAAATTGGTCGTTATTATGAATAGTGAGAATGAATACACACTCGAAACGACGTGATTACAAAATATGCTTGATCAGCGGCACAGCCATTCACTCATGGCATGTCTAACATTTACAATCACAGTTGCTATAGGCAATAATATGATGCACGCTGTCTGGTAAGGATTCTAAAAGCACCAATGTTGGAAATACGTCGGTCAATACTACCATATTCTTTTGATTTCTTTCTTCTTCTTCTTTTCGGATAGTATACATTTTTGGTCACTGATCTACTACCATGGTTCATTTTCATTCTTTGAGGATCCAATTTCGTTTCATGTCATTCCTTTTAGATACTATTTCATTCAATTTAGAGAGAATTTCATTCAGTTTAACAACTCACAGTTGCCATTCAATCTCGTGTCAGCTGGATAGACGTCCAATTTCTTCCCTAGTACCAATTTCAATTTCATTGATAGAAACACAATTTCGCACTTTGAAAGTTTTAATTCAATTCAAATAAACAAATTTAAGCGCGTTTCTACGGATCCTTTTTCCCTATGGTATATTGCATTATATAATTTCATTTTCACTTCAAAGATTCATTGAATCAGCTAATTTAATTGTATTGTATATATTTCTTTCCTGTCGACCTTTATTCCACTTTCAGTCTATCACCTAATAGTAGGCCTATGGATGTAACACTTTAATAGGGAATGGCCATATCTTAGAATTTTTTTAATGTCCATATCTATATTTAAATTTTTGATTACATTCCTGCCTTCTCCGTGTCCATATCATAAGTTACCAAAATCGGCTCAGTGGTAGACATGTTTCACCCAAGGGCATCGCCCGTGATTTAGTCTTGATGGTTGTCAAAATCCCTGTTCCACTCACTAATTCTGTCCATCATATTCGAGATATTCATGTATCCTGTGCGCTAGCAGAGTATACATGAATATCTTGTGGTATGACATTAGCGGATGAGTATCCGCTTAAGTCGTGTTTGAATATAAAATGAACGTGTATAATGTGTTCGAAAGTAAGAGTTATACGAGCTATGAGCTGTTATCAGGCCCACAGTCCCATTTCAAGATTCATTGAGTTTTCATATTCAAGCAGATGAGTAACTACAAAGGATATAAGCAACCACGAAAAAGACTGCCAATATGCTATAAATGTTTGCCTTATCGTGTATTTTAATTCCTTAACGTTCTTCATGGCCGATCTGATGGGAATTCTAATGCCTTGCACGTGCATTTTTACTATTTGAAGCCCATTTTTTACACGGTTATTTAAGAAATCGCATGCTGATAAAATTAAATTGAATGAATTATTTACCTTTTTGAATGTTGATCTTGGTGATCATTCAAATTCACTCGAACTTGAATGATCGCATTGTTAAATCGAATGCAAATCTGATGAAATTTAGCTGGAAAACCTACAGTGTATAGTCTGATAGTAAAGGGCATTCCTTTGGTGGCTCAATTAAGTCCAATATAGCCGTCATCTGAGATAATGGCCAAGTGTAGGCCAATACAATCTTAAACTAAAAGTGAACTCTGTATGACATAATATATTCTGTACTTAAATCTCAAATGAATTTGAATATTATACGTATAAAGGTTCTTATTTTACTATCACTTTTTGTTTTGAAACTACAGTTTCGGTCAGCTGACGGTCATGGTTTTCCTTATAAAAAATATGACAGCCCCATAGCGACAATATGGGCTTTAAAAAAGTATTTTAGAATAAATCGAACAAAATAGTATTACCGCCAAATGGCATGAATTGTAATCAAATATGGCAAAATATAATCAGTATAACCATGGGTAAACATATATATATATATATATATACATACATGTATAACCATGTTGCGAATTCACGTGTTGGCTCCAATGTAACGAAGAATAAACCGGTAATGCAATATTTCGCCAATATATAAGAAAGAATGAGTTTATTGAGGAACTCAAATTTTCGGTGGTTTCCATCCACCTTCTCCAGGAGTTATTCCGTGTCGAGACTCCTGAAGAAGGTGGATGGAAGCCACCGAAAATTTGAGTTGCTCAATAAACTCATTCTTTCTTATATAATCAAGGCGAAATATTGCATTACCGGTTTATTCTTCGTTATATACATACATACATACATATATATATATATATATATATATATATATAAATCTGGGAGCAAATTTTCGTTAAAACCACATGGTAAACTTCCATTTATTTTATTGGGCACACACAAGTACACACCCGCTAAAGCACGTCCCCTGGCCATGATTAAAATAATCATTGTTATTATCATAATGCAATATTAATGCTTGCAAGGTATACTGAAGTAAAGATTCTAAGCACGGTGATCAACATAAGTGTCACCTGAAAAATACGGACGTCATATTGCGGCATCACATTATGTGGCTTGTGACATCACTCACGTTTTGATATTACATGTGTATTCTTTGAAGAAACACGCTATTTGATCTAGGTAGTATATGGCTATTTGTTCAACATTTTCTTAAAAAAAAAAACACAGTTAAACACAAAATACTTTAATGGTCAACGATAAGAAGGTAAAACACAACATAGCTTGGCAAGTGCCCAATATCACGTCTCCTTCATTTATCTCGCTAAGGTTTACATGAAAATCATTAAGGCATATTTTTTTTTTTGGGGGGGGGGGGGAGGGTGGGAAGATGAAATGACAAACAAAATTAAGTGGAAACTTTAAGCTGTATCAATTATGTAATAAACTATGTATTTTTTGTTGTTGTTTTCGAGTGATGGGGAGTGGCTGGGAGAAAGAAAAGAGACTATATACATGATAATTATGACCAATAATGTCAAAAATACGTCAATTATGTATCAAATTAACGACACGTGTATGTTTAGAGTCATGATAAAAATAGAAATAGGCTAAATGACGTTAACTGCGAAATGCCAGAAGTTGAATTGATAAGTAGAGTTATATCCTGTATAATAGTATATAAAGTAAAATTTTATGTACATGAAAATCATGCTCTGATTATCTAAAACAAAGAAGAAGACCGCTGTGCATGCTGAAGAGTCCACATTCCCCCGGAGAGCAAAGTTATTCCAACTCTGGTAAAAATGTGTACAGCCACGGTGGCTAAGTCAATGATTCGTTTATCATTTTGTTTTTGCCAACGCTGTTACTAGATTAAAAGTGATTACATCTATCGGTCTATTTAGTTTGAGAAACAAACGAAACAAAACGAACGAAACAATTCAAACGACTAAATTAAACACAAGTAATTACGTGAATGATATCTAAGAAGCCCTCAAATAACGTGGCCAAGAATTTCAACCCTCATTGATGCATGATTCATGAACGTGACTGGGTGGAACCTGACGTAACGCGCCCTCACTGGGTTAGGCAGTAACGACGTCACTTGAGTATCTCTGTCATAATTAGCTGGGTACACCTAAATGGGATGATATGAATATCACACACAAAAAGACATTTGATACCTAAAAATCGTTGTCATCGGTGTTTGAAGAAATCATAATGGTACATGTTTTACAAAGTCAGCTATGAAACGTATTTTCACTTCAGTAAAGGCTTGCATGTGAATCATTAATGAATTAAAATTGAATTAAATGATGGAAAAAGAAAACTGAAAAAAAAAACTCGTCGTATCATAATAATTAATCATCTTTTACGTAATTCACGCATGGTAGGTGTAAAACAGCAACGAGCATCAATTAATGTGCAAGTCAAAAACATGAAATTTACCTTGGGGTCGTCGGATAACGGGTCGATTGCAAAAGCCCAGTCGGTATCATTAAGGGAAGTGGAGATGCGCATAGACGTCGCCCATTGGTCAGCATTTGTTCTGCCTTGGGTAACAACACCTGTGACCATGAACACTGCCCCGAGATCAATCTACAATACCATAATTTGTAACAACAACATAAAATACACTCTCAATGATGAGAAAGGATCGACTTTGGTATTGACTAAAAGTACGTCTCGTTCTTTACCAGACCCCTTTTCCATGATATCGAAAGGATTTTTCATTGATTCAAATTTCAAATTTGCATAACGTTGAAATCATGATATATATATATATATATATATATATATACTGATGCATTTTATGTTGTATATATAAATATATACATATAAACATAAGATAAGCCGTCAGTCCCGTGTAAAAGTTTGTTTTTAATGGGGGATTACAATATTGATTTACTAAGTACGACAAACCATAATTCTTCTAGATTTCATAACACATTATCATTAAGTAGTCTTTATCCTCACATTAATAAGCCTACGAGAATCTGTAACACCACGTCAACTGAGACTTTAATCGACAACATTTTCTCTAATATTATTGATAAAAATTATACTAATGGCATACTTTATTCAGATATATCTGATCATCTTCCCATATTTACCATTCACGAGCAGATTGGAAACGTTCAACCAAAACAAAAATGCTATAGAACGCGAAGAAAAGAATCTCACGAAAATATTAATTCATTAATATCTGATTTATCACGCGAACAATGGCAAGATGTGACTTCGGTCAATGACGCGAATCTATCTTACGAAATGTTTTTGCATAAATTTCTTTATTATTATAATAATCGTATTCCCTTAGTTAATAAGAACAATCGCGCAAAAATAAAACAACCATGGATTACCAAAGGGCTAATGCGTTCTATACTCACCCGTAATCGCTTATATAAAATGTCCTTACGTAAACCAACACCACAGAACAAAGCAAAATACAGAACATATCGAAATACATTAACCACATTAATCCGGGCATCTCGAAAGCGATATTATTCAGACATATTAGAATCAAATAAGGACAGTAAAACCAAACTGTGGCGAACTATCAATGACCTTATTAAGAATAAAAAGAAAGAACTCCCGACCGTTATTTCCGAAAATGACCAAGATGTTAACGACCCTGAAATCATTGCAAATTGTTTTAATAAGTTCTTTACCAACATAGGCCCCAATCTCGCCTCAACAATACTTCCAAACGCTGGAAATTTTACAGATTACCTTCCTGAAAGTAATAATAATTCTTTATTTTTTACTCCCACGAATGAAAATGAAATACTGAATATTGTTCGATCTTTTAAGTCGAGTAGATCATGTGGCCACGATGGATTAAGTATGCACTTACTAAAACAAATAATATATTTTTTAGTAACCCCCATAGTACATATCTGTAACTTATCATTATCTACTGGGATCTTCCCAAATTCTTTAAAGATTGCGAAAGTAATCCCTATTCACAAAAAAGATGATGCGTCCCAAATAAAGAATTATCGTCCAATTTCATTATTGCCCGTCATTTCCAAAATCCTTGAAAAGATCGCACATGAACGTTTGTATAAGTTTCTAGTTGATAACCACATTTTAAATCCTAACCAATTTGGTTTTCGAAAAGGTTTTTCTACAGATTTTGCAATCATTCAAACTTGTGACAAAATTATCGATTCTATTGCGAACAAACAGCACGTGATAGGAGTTTTTATGGACCTGAGCAAGGCCTTTGATACAATAGACCATGGAATTTTATTAAAAAAGCTACATAATTATGGCATAAGAGGAATAGTTCTTTCCTGGTTCCGAGATTATTTATCCCAACGTCAGCAATACGTAGCATTTCATTCAAGTACCTCGTTTAAGTCATATATTACTTGCGGTGTACCACAGGGATCCATTTTAGGACCTCTACTTTTTCTTATATATATTAACGATATTATAAATTCCTCAACCCTTCTCACCTATGTATTATTCGCGGACGATACCAGTGTCTTCTACTCTCACAACTGTTTAAACACACTAGTGGATATACTTAATTCTGAGCTTGTAAAAATTTCTACATGGTTTAAATGCAATAAATTATCACTAAATATAGATAAAACGTGTTTCATAAACTTCAATACTTCACATTTGCAACCGATAATGCCTAATAACATTATTATTGATGGTATGCCCATTATTGGAAAAAAATCAACCAAGTTCTTAGGGGTAACCCTTGACTCCAATTTAAATTGGAATAACCACATTGATAATATAACCACATTAATATCTAAAGTCATTGGAATACTTCGGAGATTAAAATATTTTGTAACGGAAAAAGTACTCACTATGTTATACAATGCATTAATCTTACCGTATATTAATTATTGTAATGTTGTCTGGGGAAACTGTAATAAAACCAAAGTAAATGTTATTTTTCTTTTACAGAAAAAGGCAATAAGAATATGTACTAACTCACATTATTTAGAACATACTGATCCATTATTCCTTAGACTAAAAGTTCTTAAAGTTGACGATATACACAAATTTCAAACAGCAATATTTATGTTCAAATACACGCAAAATCTACTCCCACTCTTCCACAACGCATTTTCCCTTAACAGGGATGTCCATGCTTACCCCACGCGCCATCGTAATGATTTCCATTTGAATAACCCTAAACTCCTATTAGCTCAAAAATCAATTCGGCATAACGGGCCTGATATTTGGAATTCACTCCCTCTCCACATAAAACAGTGCACATCTCTCTATTCCTTTAAGGCAAATACAAAGAAATATTTCTTGGCACAATATCATACGGTACAGTAATCATTAAACATGTACCTCTTATACTCAACAACAAGGCAATATTTTGGTCCACCCCCTTTTCCCTTTCTTTTACTTTGCTGCTTGACCCTTCGCCCATATTATAACATATTCAATCATTTTCTTAGAAGTGCTGACCATCAACACTTTCGCGCTTCATCACCTGCACACGCACTCACAGGCACCACTCCTGTTTACCAAGTAATTGTATAAAACTGGATTTACACGCATTTTAACATGGCCCATCCGTATTAGTGTTCAAGTACTACAATAAAAAATGGTAATTTAACTCTGGCTGTCCGTCTGTTCAAGCACGGCTTATAACGGCGGCCCTCTGCATTATATGTATATATTATATATTGTACTGTGAATCAAGTCATTATTGGCCATATAAACATTTTGTATGTTATTTAACGTTTCATTTGTCTTTATATACAAAATATGACTTACTATGTAATATGTCAATAATTTTCAGAATTGTATTTGTGTAATTGAACCTGCCTTTGTTATTTTTGTATTCTGAAAGAAAATATGAAATGCAGAAAATAAAATCTTTTCAAACAAACATGATAGGCAACGGTAGTAGGAGAGTCATATAAACCCTATGCACGAAAGAGAACCCATTTTCATTTCTCGTAAAGAGTATGGGAATGAACCAATCCTTACTTTCAACCACCTGTCTTGATCATTAACATGTGGTGTCCAGGCTGCGGAGGAGCCTCCCGAATTAGGCTGTTGGTCTAGCCTGGCAAACCACGCCCGGTGATAGTTATCGTTGGCATACGAGGACGATGACGACATGCTGGAATCGGGAATGCGGCCATCTTCGACCCCAAGAGGGACACCTCGATTGAGTGGACAGAGCTCGCTTTCGTGATCAATGTCGGCTAATATATTAAAAACCATTGTGACAAAATAATGCTTGTTTATCACTGCAACAAAATATGTGTTTCAAACACCGACAGTATTATATCTTTATTGTGCGAATGGCCTATACAAAATTGAACATTACGCTTTCAGTTTAGAATGCACACACACACATACACACATACCACATAATAAATATTATTATAGACCGACACACAGATACTCACTTTGACAAGCACATCTATACATATGTGAATATGGATGTGTGTGAGCTATCTTGCGTGTTCCGCAGTATAGAAATGCTGTGCAAAAAAATGAAGATGGAGTCAACTGTATTTTTAAATCCTCTCTCCTCAAATAAGGCAATTGCTGCATGATTCTTTCCAAGTGCAATAGATAATGTGTATAATGTGTGTGTGTGTGTGTGTGTGTGTGCGTGTGTCCCCGGCTATCTCTTTCTGTTTACCTCCATTTTCTATACAAATGAGATTACGCCCTATATACGCGAATCATCTCTCGTACCTTTCAGGATATTTACATTATGTAGTTATGTCATGAATTAATACCACTTAATACATGTGTTTGTACCTTCTCAGTACATTTAGTATGAAAAGGACGGATTTCACTGCATATGCACAGGCAAATCATATATGGGACTGCCAAACTCGAAGAAGTGTTTTTTTTAATCCATATGCACAGTCCTAGCAGTATATACGTGGCTCGACACTAACTTTTTTGTTTGGTGGCCCGATGGGGCCACCAAAATCCTAAATTTCAAATTTTTGGTGGCCCGAGAGAAAAATTTGGTGTCCCGAAAAAACAATAAAAAACATTAAAAGTTCTTTTTTTTTAATGAGTCAAATATTTAAGTTTTATGATAGTAAGAATTAGAAGGTGGACATATCTACTCATAAATAAACTTCAACAAACTTGCAACACTCACTCTCAGGCACTCATTCAGTCCTTTTCATCCATCATTTAAACAAATTCAACTGCTAGTTTCCGGCGCAAAAAGTTACGAATTTATTGACATACTTTTCAAAAAATTTGCCCTTTTTTGAAATTTGGTGGCCCGACTTTCATTTTTGGTGGCCCCGGGCCACCGGGCCACCGTTAGTGTCGAGCCCTGGTATATATAAGCATAATTATATATCATACATGCACATACATACATACATACATATACAGATATATCCTACTTTGTGTGTATGTGTGTGCGTGTGTCTTAAAAGCAAGAATATCTACCCATATTACCTTGCAAAGGTCCATAGCCAATCAGCTCCAGTCTGAGACTCATGTGACCGAAATAAGTACTTGGATGGAGTCGAATATATCGCGCTGTCATGGCTCTCCTGAAGTAGTGTCTCACTTGACTCGTCCTATCATAATTAGCCTGGAATACCTTCGAAAGCAAGAATATTATGGAGGCCACTAGTTAAAACAAACTAAATACGCCAACGTATAAGTACTGTGTTATCTAAGATGTTCTTCTGTCGACTGCATACATTGAGGCAAACTCATAAAAATTGAATTAGCTGTTCACACTAATGTAAATAACGATACACTCAGAAACATAATTTTGATCATCTCACAGTTGTGATAACTTCCCATTTTCGACAGGTACACTGTATTACAATAAATTTGGTTTCAAAACTATTTACTTTGATTCCTTTTTTTTGGGGGGGGGGGGGGAGGCACATGCAATAATGTGCCTTTATCGTGAATTTAATCGTTAATTAAAAGCGACGAATGAAAAATTTGTCTAGCAGTTTCTCCACACCATCCTATAGAATGGTTGAGGTTTTCCTAGTGTTTAAAAAATATTGTGATTATCAGAATATCCATTAAACTTTATACCAGTACTTGACATTGTTCCATTGAGGAAGTGGCAACAAATAAACTTTGTAACTATGAGATGTGCTTGCTTTGCATTGTAAGATTATTCCATTAGAACACAAAACCCCTCGCAGTTGTACTCTTCTTCTGTTCCAGGAAAAAATTTTCATGGCCATATTGGTTGTAACACATTTTTGTGGTAACATAAATAATTTAGATTTTTTTCAATTAGCTATGATTTAATTTATGTTATCACAAAATATAACACGTTATAATCACATTCTCTCCCCCCCCCCCCCCCAGTTTGAATATTGTTACGCGCATTTGAGTACATGGATATGCATTATAGAAACTGCGCAATGTAGATTTATAATTTTCATTATTACTTCTATTTAAAGCACTGAAAACAAAAGCTTCTGTTTGGTGAAAATTTTCAGGGTAAATCGATAATCCTAACATTGGTTCCTGATACCTGTGGTATATTAGAATAGCCACTGACTACGATGTAGGTAGAACATTTCATCATATATTTTTTTCAGGGCAATGGTATAACAGGACAATAATGATCTACATGAGATATGAATTTACATGCTCCTGGATTTTTTTTCTTTCTTTTTTACTAAAAAAAAAGTTTCTCTCTTCGTGATAATATTCGTCTTGACACATTGAGCCTCTGGTTATATTTACATTCTATTATGTATCACATTCCTACCTTCCATGAACACGCTGCATGGTTGAACCTAAAACTCACCTTGACGCTGCCTGTAAAAGGATCCATATATTCCGTCCAATCTACGTTGTCTACGCTGGACGACACTTTATATGACGTCACATACTGGTCTAATGAAGCCCTTCCCTGTGTGATGATACCCGACACGAGGTAGTTCGAATCTAGCTGAATCTGTAACCACTGATTTGTGTCTAGGACGCTGGTACTCCACGCGTCAGGTGCGTTGAGACGACCGTTTAGGGGGCTAAGGCCTTCTCTGTAGGAGGATGAAGCGGTGATGCTGGAGTCCGGAATGGCGCCACTTTCGAGACCAAGAGGACTTCCTGGAGACATGCTGGGACTCGCTAAGGGGAAAATTAGACAGGAGCAAATAAAATTGTGACATTGCGTGCAGTTAATCAAGTTCATCAAAGAATATAAGTTCCAAAAACATATATAAATAAATATAATTGTATATGTACACACACGCACATACACACGCATACACTCACACAACCATATATATATTGCATCATATAATTCTTTTATACAAATCTATGTTTTTGTATGTGTGTGTGTGTTGGTGTGTGTACATATACAATTACATTTATTTATATATGTTTTTGGAACTTATTTTCTTTATAGCCTTTACAAAATTAAAGGGGGCGAACGCCCGGTGCGCCCCCTCTGGATTCCCAGCTGGATACGTACACGCTGACATTATAATACAGGTGGTGAACTATCTCACCTGAACAACACACGATACCAATAGTGGCATCTACGCCATCATCTGTCTCTTCGTCCATCCAACAGTCAGTGATATTGGTGGCATTCGTTGGGCAGCTGACCACACCCACTTTGGTGTACGAATCCTGAAGCGACTCGCCATAGAAGTTCCCATTAACGGCTCCGTAAGCTCCCTGGAATCCGAGGTACTGGCAGACCAGACGAGATGCATTTGCTGTCCACCCATTGTGATGTATAAATCTAAATGTGCCTGGATTGAAACGAGGGGCAAAGGCGATTCTCCCTTCGCTGCTGTTTCCTCCAAGGATTCTGACAGTTTCGATGAAAGCCGCTAAAATGGATGATCAAGATAAAGTAGTAACTTAACAAACAAATAAAGACAAAAGCAACATCACCAACCATGTCGGTTACCGATGCGAATGAACACAGTCATGACAACAATAAAGTAATGAAGCGTAGAATACAATCTTTGCAACACACTTTTAGGATGACTTAAAACAAAACTCATACTAGTAAAATTGTTCTATCAATGAAATCTACCTCATTTAACGTAATTTTGAAAAAGGAAAGGCAACAAGAAGATAACTGTAACAAATACAAAGATACCCTGCATTGAACATAAATTATGTTTCCCACCTTTTTCACACCGTGCGCCTTGCCAACCATCGGGACACGTGCAATTGAAACCATCATCGGTTTCCGTACACGGTGACTGGTGAAGACACGGGTCAGACAGACAAGCTGTTTGCACAAGAGATAAGCGAGTGGAGCGGATAAAATGAGTTAACATGACGTTATTCCTTTGATTTGCAAGGGCTCCTTAAAACTTCATGTATACTGGATTGTCTTGGGGATCTTTTTAATGTTTCTGTTATTTCACTTTATCAACAACGATTGATTAGAGGAATCAAAATGCATTTTCGTCTTCTTTCATTGATAGTGATAACATTAATAAAACCCCTGTCTGCTGTGTGAGCATTCACCTCAACCAGTTTGTCGTGATATCATAAGGTTGTTTGTTGAGAAAAACTAAAACCTGAGGTTTTAGATTCATTTATACGTTCTGCATACATTATATATATATATATATATATATATATGCCTATATATATATATATATATATATATATATATATATACCGTATGTCCCCAAAAAATTACAACGGGGCCCTACGCAATGATATCTTTAAAAATATTGCATCAAATCGAATGGGGTTTTCTGTAAGATGTGGGCAATGAGCTATAGTTTCATACCCTGAATTTGTATTTAGATTGATTCACTAATTTTTAAAGATATCATTGCGGGGGGTCCCGTTGTAATTTTTTTTTGGACATACTGTATAGTGTGTGTGTGTGTGTGTGTGTGTGTGTGTGTGTGTGTGTTGTATATGCCTATGTTTATGTCATTTCAAAGATAGCAACTTCTGGAATAAAAAAGTATAAGCAGACGTATAATTACAACTTCATATTGCTCATAACGTAATTTGACTATAGTTGGGGATACAAATGCAAATATAACAGTCTGGCAATCAAGATTGTACCAAACCAGAAAATCAGGCGTTATTTCAGACTCTTAGAGTTCTCTTATGTTATATCTATTCAGGGGTGGATCCAGGAATTCCGTAAAGAGGGGGCACGTTTACCAAATTAATTTTTTTTCTTTTTATTTATTTTGTTTCAACAAAAAATAAAGGGGGCGTGCGCCAGTTTCGGTCCTCCCTGGATCCGCCACTGCTATTCCATTTGAGATGGACGCACCTGGTTTTGTGCAGATGTATCTTTTCAGATTTTCAGGGAGTTTTACTCCTGGCGGCAGCTGTGGTAACGTGTAAGCGTCTGACTTTACGGGTTTAGGTATGTACTGAATAACCACACCATCATCAGACAGCACTGAAGGACATGAGGCTTGAGTGAACTGGGGGCAGACTTCCGGATCGTATGGTGCTGTCAAAAAGTAATATAAGAAAGATATTTTCACCACTTTCAAAATACCATAAAGGCAATTAAAATTAATCCATAGAAAATATAAAGGTCATTACCAAACTGTCTTTTGTTTAGCTTTAAACCATGACAAACAACGTTCTACAAGCACCAGTCCTGATTAGTATCATCTAATAACGTGTCACAAAGAGTCGTATCGAAGGCTTTCACCATCTCACAGGAATTATGAACAAGATTTACCAGTAATTATTTGCAGCGAAAGTCCATTTAATCTGTGATTTTTTTTCTAATTACAGCAGCCACTGCTGAATGTTTGAGTCAACAATCCAAGCTGCTATTGAGCTCATAAACTAGTTGTTTGCACGATTGACATTGAGAGTCTGAGAATAAATTTTGAATTTCGACAAACAAATGTAGGATGATACCATGGATGAAATAGAAATAAGATTAAACTCCACGGGATCCCATATTTCCAGACCTATCGATTATAGCGATAAGCACTGCAATATTTCCAGTTGATGTAGGTAATTCATATTGAAGTACGGATTTACTAGTAGTAGTAATAAGCCAGACCACTGAGGAAAAAAAAATGAAGATGCAGCTGTGAGAAATCACAAGAATAGAATCAGTGTTGTTTCATAATCTTATAATTTCTTCATGAATATCCGCTCCAGGACAAATACTCTGTATCAAGATGACCCGTAAGGTATCATCACGTCATCTAAAATCTCCTTTTCTATGAAGTAATATCACTCCTCTCACGCTTGAAAGAAATTTGCAGCAAAGTTATATCCTACAATACGAAAGCAGAAAAAAAGAAGCGTTGAAGTCGTGAGCCCATTTCATGTCAATAGATGTGCTTGCTCATGCCGAGACATATTTTCTTCTGTGTATCAGTCTGTCATTCTTTCTCTCTCTTTTCTCTTTCATTCTTTCTCTTTCTTTGCTTGTATTTGTTGTTCATTTTCCATCTGTGAAGATGGCTGGATATCCCATATTCAGCTACACTAAGGTGGTCTTCCATGGGGTCCAGTTGGATGTGGGGTGGGACCACTTCACCGGGTTAAACACCCTGCTCTTTGCGATGAATGAATGAAGCGGGATCTTTTACGTGCATGAGCTGTGACTCTCTCATACACGGGACCTCCATTTTATTAGACGCGCTACCGACTGAGCCAACTCACTGTACCGTATTTGTATTTATATATTTATTTATTCGTATTTTAAATTGGTGCACTATTCATCCAGGGCATAAGATCATAGTACATGCCGAATCTTTTGTTAGCTGTTAGTGTTTGCGAATCTGAGTGCTACATTTTTGTTTCTCTAGGTTCACTTTCCCGTACGATATCGCAAGTTTGATCTCGCGAGGCAACATGATTAAATCCGAGAGCTATTAAAGAATGATACTAGAATACGATCAAACTCTCTTTAACATAGGATATTCAGGAAAGTAGACTTTCAAGAACGTAACACCAAGGACAACATAATCGGCGGTGTCATCATCAAACGGAATCAAAAGCAATTTGAGTCTAAGGGAAATTTTTTCACAATCCGCAAATTATGTCGATTCATACCATGGAGCTCCATTTTCATTCTGAGACTAGAGAACGACTATACGTTTAGCGCTCACCTGACCTGACGATATATTCAAGTATTTATCAATGATGACAATACTTTCCGGTGCTCCCTATCAATGGTATGTCGTCAACTAAATATTATTGTAGCTGTCTCTTTAATGTTCTTTGCCACAATGTATATATCACCAGTCTTTACCTGGAAGGTTTCCTGCACACACACACACACACACGCACACACACACAAGACTATACCTCTACTTGCAGGACTAGTGGGTGAAGATTAAAGTGTATAGTGTTCTGCATGACCCTCAGCAGCCTATAGCTTTAGCTAGCCTACGGTTACAGCTCGTTATTCCGATGGTGTTCCTCATGTCCAAAGTTCGTTAATCCGAAAATGATATAAATTTCGTTATTCTGAAGGTTCCTAGATCCGAAAAACGAAAAAAAAAAGCTCGTAATTCCCAAGATTTGTTAATCCGAAAACGGTATAAGGTTGCTTTCATTTTCGGATTAACGAAATAATGAAATCTATTTCATTTTTGGAAAAAGCCACCTTCGGAATAACGCCACAATCAACGTTCGGATTAGCGAATCGCATTTCCTCTTCGGATAAACGAACAGCTAGATAAGGTAGGGAAATTGTGTGTTTCGAAGTAACGAAACGTCAGAATAACGAGCTCTATTTCACCTTCGGATTAACGAACCTTCAGAATAGCAAACATCACCGTGGCCTAAGGCACATGGCCGACCCTGAAGCCAGCGTGAGACTTAACGTACAGAAGTAGACCAACAGATATTAACCAGGATGAGACCGACTTTAGTTAATAGGATTGCCAATAGCCTTGGGACAGACCTTGTGACTGGCCTTGTGTGTGTGACTGGGGTCTCGATGGGAGGACTGCTGAATTTTAGGTAGAAAACATCTTTAGATATGGAATATGAATATGGAGAAAGGTAACATTGGCGTTCAGTCACTTAAGAACCTTTTCGACCTTTTCGACCTTTTCGCCTTGTTTCATCCATGGTCATGATGGGGTCCGTCAAGTGAACCATTTGAACAACATGGCGTCAGCTATTAGTCCTCCGAATTCTCCTGCCAACCTTGATGACATATTATCTGGTCGTGCATTCTAAATGAAATTATTTTCATGACAAAATGTGATGTAAAGCTTGGGTTTTAATAATCGAAGCAGGCACAGTGGTTTTTGTTAGAATTGTTAGAAACTTCGTTATGTTGATACAGTAATAGAAAAAACTTATTCCTGAGTCTGTATGTCTTTCAAATCACTTCTGGTATACAGTTTGCCTTCAGCATATGCTTCACAAAATTCATAACATTCATATTTCTAGAATTAAGGAAAATGCAATACAGTTGAATACTCGCATTAAAGTTCCTCCTGCATTTATAGTGCTAATTTTCATAGTTCATGCTAATTACGGTCTACATTTTGATAGATTTGGATCCTGAAAAGAATGGCACCAATACCTCAAAACTGTACACAACCGACGTGAAACTACCTATGTATGGATACTATCTAGACTGGATACTTCACAGAATCCATTCATTTTTGTGCACAAAGTTTAATTTGCTTAATCTATGGCCATGCTAATCAAAGGGTGAGATTGATACAGAAAATTCATTCGATTTTTTGTTTTCATTTCCCAGTGGACTAAGGAAGATTTCCTTCAGTTCAATTGGAGGTTTAAATTCAAATTCAGACAAAACGTCTACTCTGAAAGGCTTATTTTCATAAATCCCGCAAATTCTTTTCTAGTTATAAAGACACAGAGTGTCCGTTTGGATAAAAATGTCCACTTTCCCATAGAAATATATTGAGCTAAGCTTCACGTTGATACCCCCTCCATTCTATTCAACAAGTCTACTATTATAGGTCCTTTTCAGGCGGCGCTGCTTATCTCTGATTCCTCTCCCTTTCTTGGCAGAAGCGATTTTGATGTGATACGTATGCCATATCAGGGCGTTATGGAAATAACAAGTAATCTGTTTTGGCATTGCTGTTAAGATTGCAAATAGATGATGATGACAGGAAAAAATGGTGACGCAGATGGTGTTGAGTTTCATGGTTTCTCGACAGATTAATGATAAAAGCGATCATCAGAGCAATATCGAGATCACTTTACTCATCGAGACCGTGTCTAACGAGAGCTATTGTCATGTCCCAATGATTACGATAAATTGGTCTTAATGTACAATAATATGTCGGCATGTCGGTGAGCACATTTTGTACACCAATATGAGCAGTTTGCATTCTTGCACACAAAGGAATAAAAGATGTCTGGTGCTGAATAAGCTGCACCCACTCTGCGGCCCGATCCCCACAATGGCACCTAAACAAAAGGAACAAATTTCCGCATCTCGCTCGTGTAAAACTGTCATTATGCGTCATTAATTTGTGGGAATAAGTACTATACTTAATCATTATTAGTCGTTTTTCTGGTCATCATTTTAAAGGCTGTGGACGTGCTGGCCTCTATACATGTGTGTCAAAACTCGGCTTGCATAAGCAAGTTGACCAATTCGGTTTGTTTGTTTGCTTGTTGTTGTTGTTGTTGTTGTTGTTGTTGTTATTATTTTTATAATATATAGCAATGAATTACGTCATGCTGTAATGGAATCAGACTTGATTTCTTTCCATCTCTTTTATATGAATTTACCTTGTTTCGTTATCTAGAAAAGAAAACATAACTTATAATGAAAGAAAAGAACAAAACAACATAAAGGCACGTACGTACCTGAAGGATGCCAGAGAAGAAACAAGAACCATGTGGCGACTAAAATTCCCTGGAATGAATAATGAAAACAGAGAAATCGAAATTTACAACAACAAATGCGACAAAAATTAAGACCATAACAGGGACGGATCCAGAAACTCTTTTAAGAGGGGGCGCCTTCACAAAATTAAACGGGGGCCGCAACACGCACCCCTCCCCCATTTTTATTTCCATTTATCTCTTTTGTTTTAACAAAAAATAAAGAGGGGCGCGCGCCCGGTGCGCTCCCCCTTGGATCCGCCCCCGCATAAGATCTTTTAGATTCATTCGTTCCTTACAAGTAAAATATGAACGACAAGGTAGTGGCTTGTCTGAGAATATACTGCTTGACATCATCATGTCTTTAAGTTGGTGCCTGTAATGTGTCCCGAGCATGTCGGGTCAATGGGCCGTATGTATAAAAGGTAGCAATTGCTTGCAAGCAATTACGTCAAGCACAAGCACAAGCTTGTCAAGGAAAATATCCTTTACGTTGTTATAGAAACAATCCTCAAAATGTTCGAAGTATCCGTCTATCTGTATTTATGAGAAACTCTGCTCTTTAGGCGTTTTCACTTAAGGACGTTCCTCAGTTATTAAAAGTAAAGTCCATGTCATTTTTCTTTAAACTTTCCATACTGTGACTTTGACCCATCCGAAGCCCAAATATGTAAATAAAAAAGTAGGTTCATGAGCCTGGTTTTCCTCTACGGGACTTTTAAGAACATGACTAATCTGCCGTCATGTACCAAGATAGAGTTACAGGATCAAGACCATGATTGGCAACAAAATCTGCAATGACAAACTTAAATCCCCATTATTCTTTCAAAATCCACGTTGTTTTCTCCAAATTTGCAAGAATTGCAGAAAAAGTACCCAAAACGAGGAAAATGTTTTAATGTTAGGGTTTACACTCTCATTCTTGAGCAAACAGCGCCCTCACGCGGCAGAAAACACCGAAATCTCTCAAATCCTCATCGACGTTTTCTGTTAGGGCAGAGCTTCAGGACAAGGTTCATAAAACTTATGCTGTACATTCAAAACCCATGTCATTTTCACGAAACTTGACCAAATTGTAGAAAAAGGTTTACTAATTCCAGACAAACAATGAAAAAAAAAAGGGAGGGGGTTCATGTGCTCGTTTTTGTGCTAGCAGCGCCCCCATGCGGCATATATCATCGTAAGTCCCCCAAATCTGGTCAGGAACCTATAATGCAGGGATGCCCTCACAGGGTGGGTTCATAAAACTTATGCTGTACATTCAAAATCCATGTCATTTTCACGAAACTTGACCAAATTGTAGACGAAGGCTTACTAATTCCAGAAAAATAATAAAAAGTGGGGGTTCATGTGCTTGTTTTTGTGCTGGCAGCACCCCCATATATGAAAGAAATCATCCTAGGACCCAAAAATCTGGTTATAACCCTATCGTGCATGAGTGCCCTGATTAGGTGGGGTTCATGAATGTCATACTGTACATAACAAACCCATGTCATTTTTACGAAACTTTATCAAAATGTAGAAGAAGGGTTACTTAATGCAGAGCAATTGTAAAAATGGGGGAAGGGGGGGGGGGTTCATGTGCTCGTTGTAGTGCTAGCAGAGCCTCCTTGCGACAGAAATCATCGAAAGACCCCCAAATCTGGCCAGGAACCAATGCAGGGACATTGATGCATGAATCTCATGCGGTTCACTGAAAACCCAATTTTCTCTTTTTTTTTTCAAAAAAAAACCCAAACAAACAAAACACGTGACACAATAATGGAGAGATATGGTGAAGAAATATTCAGAAAGGAAGGTCCAAGTGCGTTTTTGTTATTATTTCCCTTACACAGCCATAATGATATTTGGTGGACGCAAGCGTGGAAAAATCCACACTGACATCCTTGTTTGTTTTACCCACTTGCTGTCATATGCAGAAAGTGTTAATGGAGAAAGAAGAATAAATATAAGGAAAAGGGAGTTTTGGCATTAGTCTGACGGTCCTCCAAAGAAAAAAAGAAATCTTAATAATAAGATATAATGACGTTGATTGCAGATTGCATGTGTTGGTTGTTGCAGTGGTTGGTAAAGTGCGTGTTGTAATCTATGGAGATGTACCTTGAGTACCCCCCCCCCCCCCCAAAAAAAAAAAAAAAAAAGAAAGGAAGAATAATAATTATTTTATTCTCCTTTTGTTACACCAGATTTGGAAATCAAAAATTAATATCTGAATGGTGAAAGTGATAAATACTTGTTTGATAATACGTCGTGACCTTGTATTTTGTAACCAAAAATTAAAAAAACCCAATATTTTGTATTAGTAATGACAAGTTTAGATCTAATTTAGATTCTAACAGAGATATTCAGATTGTTTTAGTTGTTAGACCTTAAGGTGAAATGTGTGTCATATGTTTGTTTTGTTGTTGTTGTTGTTGTTGTTTTTAACACCTAGTCCAGTAGACTAGTACGTAGTAGTCCCCGACTAGGGCCTATAGGCGGTATAGGTACCTTAGCACTCCACTTGACCATGTTGATGAACAGATAATGAACTGCATGTCACAAAACAGATCTAGGTATGGATTGAAAATGGAAACAGCTCAGTTCCACTTCAAAGCTTCCCGATTCTGTCGATCAGTGTTGTGCTACCATGACCATGTATATGCGGCTCGGACCGCTGAACTTTGCGTAGTACGTAGAGATTGTAACGCGTATAGTCGGCGCGCGAGCCGAGCGAGGCCGCCCAGCGCGGCCGCGGTGCGGTGGGAGCTGTCGGGTATCCGTATGTACCACACTCTAGCTCGATCTACTAGTAAGCACCTGCTCAGCTCAGCTAGCTCAGCTCATCACTCGTGCGTGCGCTTCTACGCTCTTTGTTACGTCACTGCCAACCTGCGCAGCTAGGATGCGCACAAACTCAACCGAGGAACACACCCGCCTTTGTCCTTGTGTTCACACAGACGTGAGTATGACGTCCATTTGTTGAAAACGCGAGCAATTGCTTGTGGTGCGGGACAAGCAAAAGGTATAAGCACACGCAATTTAAGGAGGTGCATACCATATGGATTTAAGCAATATATTGCTTGAGCTACTAGACATTTTACTATACGAGCTTGCGCTTGTGCTTGCAGCAATTGCTTGCAAGTAATTTCTTACAAGCAATTGCTAGATTTATGCATTCGGCCCGCTGTGTGTGTGAAAACAGTATTTTCCTGATAGGCCTATATATCAGAAGAGCTATAAAATGACACTCGTAAACGCATACAGACACAGACACAGACACAGATACGCTTTCTACTGTTTACGGAGAAATAAATTCAAAATACATTTGCGACGAAGAAAACTCTTTGCGAATTTTCATGCAACCTTTAACGAACCTTTTGCAACGTTTTAGGAACCCTGACGAAATCCCAAATTCGCTACGTTTGCAATCAACATTCGCCGCTCAGTGAGAAAATACACCCTCTGTGCCTGCTAGCAAAAGCGTTTGCTCGAATGCAATTATCTATTTTTATGCATAGATACGGATTCAAGCAAACGGCTAGCACAAACAATAATAGATCATTGCTAGTCTTTGTGCATACGACTCATTGTTTCCAAGTTAACAGGTTGTCATAAAACCAAATTACGCAGACATAAAAGACATCGGTTTCAGTAATGATAGCAGCCGAGTATAAATGTCATCAAAATGTCAGCAGCAGCACCCCACAGCTGCTTTTTACTAAAAAGAGACAAATAATACTAAAACATGTAGATGCCATGGGACTCTGATGGGTGGCATAAAAGTAAAAGAGCATTTTATATCAAAGCGTCAGATGGTGTGATAAACTAGTACCAAAAAAAAAAAACAAAAACCCGAGTACACCAAGGGAAAGCTGTGTTTTGTTAACAGATGAAATGTATATATGTAAAGGAACATTATCACTTTGTGTTATGCTCTATTGTAAGCACTGTCAATTATTATTATTACCATTATTATTATTATTATTATTATTATTATTATCATCATCATTATCATTATTATTATCATTACATGTTAATGTGTACAGTTTATATGCAATCGTATAAGCGCCTGTAGGTATAAGAGATATCTCGTGCAGTGTTTCATATTCGCGATACAACAGAAATCATTTCTGGATCTTTAAGAATAAGCATTTGAGTTCGGTACTGTATACTCCATCGTTCTTAAGCAAGGATAGTTTATTGTATTTGGCCTAAGATGCGTTTCCTCGGTAATCGCTGTCAAGTCGTTTGTCATCTATACCATACACAAATACCAGTTGAAAATATGTAGTCTGTTATTCCGAATTGACATAAAAAGAGGAAACAGGCGTAGGGATTAGTTTTCAACACCTTCGCCTCTCAGCGTGAACTGTTTTTTGATGATAACCCATCGTTGACATGCATTCTGAGACCGGTTTTAAGACCCATTGACAATCCTGATTTTATTTGTGGAAGTGAAAACCCATTGACAATCTTGATATTAGTTGTGAAACTACACCCATCGGTTTAATATCTGACGCATTTTATAGAGTCTAATATGTCACTGAATACAACGGCAAAATACAACATTTCGTATAGAAATTTCACTCTTGTTTTGCTCTTAGAATGTTTTATTCATCATCGATTGTCTATTACGTGGAAGCCTATTCATTATTTCTTAGATTCTCCCATTAGATTATGTTACTTTAAACAGAGATATGAACGAGTCCTATCCCAGTAGAGGAAGGAACCGAAGAAAATCAACACGTTCACAGGTTGAATTTTAATTCATTCAAATATCCAAAATGTTACGCATGTCAATGGGCGCTCCCTCCAATGTATCCGATCTTGCACAGCGGTAACTTATCACAGTTTGGTTTCAAAACAATTTCGTTAGCCGTTTATAGTGCAAACTTACCCTCTGGTCACAGGGATTCCTCAATCCGTTCATCTTGTTGTTCTAAGAAGGGGTAATTGAAAACGCTGTTCCTCAACCATGCAGTTATTCCCATACTATGTCACTTTCTATGCTTTATGCACAAGACTTTCCTTATGAACATAGCAACTCGGTTGTATTGTTTTGATAAAGCCAGTCAGTATTTCTCTTTTCTACCACGGCGTGTGCTGTCGCGCGTCCGCCAATCTATGGCGTGTGCATGCGGAATTCGATTTAATGATTGTACAATTCAGTTGACAAAAGACGTGCATTCAGCTATATACGTTTCCAAATTTATAAAAAAACAACAACTGATGAATGATTTTAGGAGAAATCGAATTGTTTGAGCATTTTGGTCAGTCAATACCAAAAAATTTCGTAAGCCTATGGCGTATATATTGATTTCGTGATAGACATAAATAGGCCCTCATATGCTACAACCACATACCCCACACACCCATTAGGTGAAAAGAAGGTGAAAACAATCATTGTAAAAATGTTAATCAGTATAAGCAATTCAAATTCATGAATTTCTTCCGTCGAGATGTTTTCATTGCAACTGATTGACAAATTGCCCTATACATCGACGTAAATAAGCACTGAATTGATCAGTGTTTTCAGTGTAGCCATGATCAGTGTAGCCATGATAACAAACCATGCTCGAGTATGTACGCCCATGATTTGTTATCATGGCTACTACTAAAACACTGATCAATTCAGTGCTTATTTACGTCGATGTAGGGCAATTTGTCAAAGTGTAAGCAATGTTAAGTATTGTTAAATGTACACAATGTGAACAATGTTTTAGCAAAATCGTTTCCATAAAAATAGTAAAAACCGTCCACAGTTGGTGTTTATTGAGAAAATTAGTGATACAGATATCTCCTTATATTTGTGGCTTTATTGTGGCGAAATTTTTATATGGTACATAGTTTTGTGATACAACGGAACTATATACACATGCAACAAATGTGATAACTCAAACATTTTTTTACCACTGCTCCCGCTGGTCCACCTGCTGGTAAACAGTGGTTTTAATCTTGTTCCGGGTCGTCAACAGCCCAGCGATGTTTCTATACTCCTCACCAATTCAATAGTCGCGCAGTGCGTTTGCTGCTTTCTGGAGTTGTTATCAATCATGCGAGGTTGACCTTTTCCGAACGATAATGAATAAATGTGAACAATCACTACGCAAAGTCATGCATAACTGACCCGTTTTGGGGAAGCTTTTATGCATCCGCCACTAAGTGCCGTCCATCCGTCCGTCCTAACTGTTAGTCCGACATAGAGGATCGAGGTGTAACAGTCGCCACTGGGACTTTTTTATTTAAAATTGTTTGACCATCATTTTACTACCATTAGAATTTAAAGGCATAATTTACCATTTGCAGATGAAACAAAAACCCAGCATTAGTTCTTTAAAATATTTCTAGAATGTGAGTTAGGGATAGAAACAACCACTGTGAAAATTTGAATCCGTATAATCAATGGTAAGTATTGTTAAATACACAAAATGTGGACTATAGTTATAATAACAATGCTTCCAGTCTAAACCGTCTTCAGTTATGGTTTCTTGAGAAAATGACTGATATCTCCTTATACTTTAGGCTATAATGCGAAAATTTTACATGGTAGGATGTTTTGTGATGCAACAGATCATGCATCAAATGTGATATCTTAAACATTATCACTACTCCCAAAGGTAAACTGGACCTTTAATCAATTTCACGTATTTACTTGCTCGACATTAAATTTTGCTTGCTCCGGGCAAGCGTAATTGGTGTCGAGCTCTGATAATATCAAACACGACGATAGGAACTTGATATTCCCTTTGTTTATTCCCAAAAATCACTATTATTTGATTAATGCCGGTTCGTTTGCTAGTTTGTTTGTTTAATTTTCCCGGTAACAGCTTCACAAAATCTGTCTGATATTAGATAATGATACCAAAAATAACTTACTGATTTGATACTAACACTCATGGGTAAGCTTTGCACACCTCGTCTTGTTACAAAATTTAGTACAAAATGACCACTGGTATACTCAAATGGTGCCGGACTGGTCTCGTTACTGACCTGACAGGAGTCACGAAACTGCTCCGAAAAGTGTTACATTTCATTTCATTATTCGGAAAGTTGTCACGTGCTTATTGTATTATAATTATTTGAGTGATATTCCAGCTGATTTGTATAGAGGCTAACTATATGTCAGGCATGAACTTTTATGTGAATATTTTTGACAATTTTGGTGTCGTTCTCCGCGAGTCATTGAAAATTCTCTTGTCTTCAAAACAAAATGGCATTGGTCTATATTTTGACAGATATCATTGCGGTCAATATTGTTAGGACCATGATAAGACATTCTTTGATTTTTATAGCGGTCTCAGATAAACAGATTTTTTTCCTTTCTTTTAACCAGAGAAAGATCTCGACGACGTTGCACTACGAGATGACAAACTGGAGCAATACTACCAGATGAAAAATTTTTGATCTTCCATAGCCATTCGAAAGGAAGTTAAAAAGAAACCTCGACAGAACTTCACAACCGTCTTGGAGTCATGAAGAAGCCAAAACCCAAACCAAGGAATATTTTCGATTACAGACAAGTTGATATACAGCGTCTTAAACCAATCCACCGGGGAAAAAGTGTATAGCATGATGAATTTTGACCTTTAAATGCTCTTTAAAAGAAATGGCAGCAAGATGGCAGCATCGAGATCCAACTCACGAGATCTACTAAGAAGCAGATTAAACTTTCGTAATGCATCGTGTATACAAGTGAACTCTGCAGTCATGTTAAACCATTTTACAGACCAGGTGTTAAGGACACTTTTTGCTCCTCATAGGTAATATGAATTGTTTCATCATGTTTTAGTATATTCTACACTATAAACATTAGAAAATGAGACAATAAAAAGATGCTGAGACCACTTGAGCCCAAGCACACTCCAACTGGAATTATATACAATGCATCTTTGTATCCAAATCGTATATCATTATAATAAAATCAGCAGTTTTTGCAGTTATACAATATGACAGGAACAGGGCAACATGAATTATATTTGTGTGCATATCGGTTGCCATGGTAGTTGTAAATACCGCAGCTTTATAATTAATATGAAAATAAGATAACTATGATATGACGTTGAGTAACAGAGTTGCATTTATAGTCATCACTGCATGTGTATACCAAGCGGCATTTGGTTGCAATCTTGTTACCAATTCAGGTGAAGGTGGGCTTCCATGGGGAGCGGTGCGTATATGATGGGACTGCCCGATGGTGCTATTAATTGAGTGATGATCGGTTTCAACTTAATTATGTCAATGAAATGGCCAACTCAATATCTGTCCTTAAGTGCAATTGATAAACAACATGGCGAGACTTGATCGAATAATCTCCATACTGCACTGAGGCCACATGATTGTAGAGCGTGCAGTTTAATCATTAGCATGATTAGATTGAATTCCAGTCTACGTATTTTTTTCAAATTTTTGTATTTTTACATGTATGGCGTTATCAACCCTACCAAATGCAGGAATATTCTGTTTATTCTACAAAAAACAATGAATTGGAGAAGGCAGGTTATTTTGCTGCCCTGTCGGATCCCTGGGGTCATGAAGCAAGATAGACAAGAAACTTAGTATCCAGTGATGATTTCTATCGAGTATACATACGCAGTTTAGACACGTCTTGCCCTTTGAAGTTGCAACAAGAACTTTGAGCCATAACATATTTTATCTAAGAGTGTTAGAAATATTACTTTAGATTCCCAAATTAGATTTTGGACCTTCCCTTGTTTTGCAGTTCGCCCAATGTTTTTTTTTTTTTTTTTTTTTTTAGTGGTTTTACCCTAGCTATCCACCATTCAATAGAGAGAGAGGGGGGGGGGGGGGAGAGAGAAAGAGAAAAGAATTTCAGATATTGGGAACCCCTTTTGCGGCCATTTTGGAGGTTATCTTGAATATGTCACACCTTCAAGTTTGCAATATCTGCATCTTCCAGTTACGAATTTAGCACCATCGAAATACGGCAAAACCACCAATTCATTTTGTTTTCATTTCCACTTTCAATTTGCAATAAATACATGACGTACATATTATAATGGTAGACACTGGATATATACAGCAATATAACATCAATATTAGTATCACACGATATGTATATCATTCAGAGAAATTTAATCTGTACACATAAATCATAAGTCATGACGCTTGGTGACATGATATCCCTTTCCTTGTGAGAAAACGACTTATACTCAAGGATTCTCTAGGATTTTCTCACAGTTGATGAAGGGGAAAAGGTGAAAGTGTTTGATGAAGGATGATAATAAGATTGCAATGTATTCTTATGCCTCCCTATTTTTTTCATTTGTAAGAAAACGTACCCATGTGATTAGTATACCTTTTTCATAAATTTTTATTGAACTTCGTACAGCAGTCGGTTCTAAGATCAGTGATTATGATCACTGCAAACTGGTATAGTGTTCGTCTGTTCATCTGAAAATATCAGTCGAAAATTCATACGCAAATTGAATGTTCCTACATTACTTTGTTTGAAATAAGTATTAGATAATAGATATTTGGAATGAATATGATCACATCACATGCAGCCATTATAAATGACTCGCTGGTTGTTGTTGGTTTTTTTACATTCTACTATATCTTACAACCAAAAGTGATGTCCACCACAAAATGCTTAAGCAGGTCAGAAAGTGCACATTCATAATAATCCCATTTAGGGCCTACCAGGTGATGAAAATGGCTGATGTTTGCTATAACGAAGGTTCGTGAATCCGAAAATGTAATGAGGTTCGTTATTCCGAAGGTTTGTTCAATAATTCAAAACACACAAATTCCCAGAGGTTCGTTTATCCACGAGTGAATCGAGGTTTGTTAATTCGAACATTAGTGGCGTTATTCCTAAGATTCGTAATTCCAAACAGGAAATAAGGTTCGTTATTCCACAGGTTCGTTGATCCGAAAATGAAATAAGGTTCATTATTCCCAAGGTTCGTGTATCCGAAAATGGAATAAGGTTCGTTATTCTGAAGGTTCCTTAATCTGAAGGTTCGTTAATCTGAAAATGAAAAGAAGGTACACGTAGGCCCCATGTATATATTTGACTATCCTCCGGTTGATTAAGAACCTTTTTTTTTTTTTAGAGAACCTTATTTCGTTTTCTTTACACCCGAGGTTTGTCCAAATTATCAAGTCTGTTTATTATCTGCAAGCTGCCTCACAAACTGAATAGACAAACATATACGCGATGTTTAACAATGCAGCAGGTATTAGCAGGAATGACTTTTCTACGGGTCGACTTCATTTCCTTTTTAATTTCCTGCTCCCGAGAGGCCCACAGTTGATTCCAACCTTTCTGGTCGCTCAGCCGGATACTACGCCAAGGTAATTGCAAACAGGAGGGTTTTAAAGTAATAGGATTGATTAATTATGTTCTTTAGAAACATTGACTTTGCATATAGAGTGCGTATCAAAGAAAAAAATGATAATCCAACTTTGGAGGGCTACCATTTCATACTTGTCAGCTATGGAGAGCACAATGTTGTTTGTGAGGAAAGAGTAACTCTTCCCCCTTTCCGCACTGATACCTAATTATGTTGATAAAATGTCATGCTCGACTGAGCACATGAACTTTAAAGACAACTATGACAAATTGCACTTTTTCAAAGTTTGAATGTCACTCAAAAATTCTTATGAAAGGCTATAGTATTGTTGCATCATTCCATCCAATAATGAGTCCTGTGTTGAAGGCGTGTTCCACGAAGGCAGAATGAGAGGGGTTGTTTAAAGGGATGGGTACAGTACTGGTGGAGATGAGAATTGGGTTTTTAAGTTTTTGCGAGATACCAAGAAAACACTTATGATATAGTACAGAACATACCATTTTAAGAGGAATTCAAAGTTTATTTCATGAAAATCTGTTTGGGATGACAGAAACATCCAAAAACAAAGTAAAACAAAGCGATCGTAATAATTAAAGTGTGGGTCCCACACTTTATTAGAATCGCTCTTTTTTGGATATCTCAGCCATTTCAAGACCAATTTTCATCAAATAAACATTCCTCATAGAATTACATGCTCTTTCATATTTCATAAGAGATTTCTCATTATCTCACCAAAAAAATGTTAGAAACCTTAGATTAGGTGTCAACCAAAACTGTACGGTGCCTTTAACCTAAGGGCTCTTTATATGTTCCTTCAGTCGATCATGTAGAGTTCTGCCAGTTTTGTTTGTTTGTTTATTTGTTTGTTCGTTCGTTTGTTTGTTGTTTGTTTGTTTGTTGTTGTTTTTTTCTTGGGGGGGGGGGGTTGTTTGCTCGTTTTGGGGTTTTTTGGCCGAGAGAAGTAAAAGAGTCCATTTGGACAAAAAGAATCAAACCCACACTCAATAGGGATTCCGGATAGAGCCTGTCACCAATCTTCGGTTTAAAGATCAAGAAACAAGCAGGCAGTGCTAGAGAAACGGTGCAATCACTTGGCCTGAAGAAGTCCCCAGGAGTGGATGAAAGCTAGTCATCATATCACTGAAGGTTAGATATATGCCCGAATCTCCTATTGTATGATATCCCAAACTGATGACAGTTTTCTGCATCATCAAGAATTTTTTTTTTATTGCTACATGAAAAAATATCAATACGAACAACGAGAGAGAAAGAGAGAGAGAGAGAGAGAGAGAGAGAGATGGTAGCAGTGAAATCCTGTAAATTAGCTTTCTCCTTGTAAATCTGGTTAAGCCCTCAAATGAAAAAAAACAGAAGGAAAAAGCCCCTCTAGGGCTTCTTACACTTTTTTTTTTTTTTTGTTTAGTCCCGTTGACCTTAGCCCCACCGTTGGTAACGGACTTTCCTTAGCCCACTTTCTGTTTACACCTGTTTTTGCCAAAGTGGGCTAGCCCCACCGATAATCCCGTACTATCTGGCCCTGCAAAAGAGCAGGTTTAGCACCGCAATTGCGGTGGCAAGCAAGCGAGTGTAAACAGAACGAAAAAATAATCCGAGGCTAAGCGACGGAAACGAAGTCCGAACCCCATTGACCAATCAGAAACGAGGTAATCAAGTGCTGCCGGTGCGTGCGTGTACTTGTACACAGCACAGCGTAATCATGAATATTCATGTGGTTTTGAAAGTATATACGGGACTAAGAAATACGAGTATAAAAAGGACAGTTTTCTTTTTAGCCCAGGACAGCTTACGGGATTTATTGGCGAGTGTAAAAAGCTGACAAAAATTGGTACGGGATAAACGATAGCCCTGGGTCAGAGAAAGTAATTTTTGAACAGGTTCAAAATTTCTTCCCGATCTGAAAAAATGCCCGCTCCAACCCCGACCTCCACACGCTGCTGCTACGATGCTTCCGATTCCCGTACGCTTTTGCCGCTCTCTCCCGATCTGCTAGATCGGGACAGATCGGGGTCCAGATCGTGATAGTGGAACGGGGGCTTTAAGTTTACAGAAAATAAAGGTCTTTGTATTTTTGTATTAGAATAAACCAGACAATGAATCCTTTTACCTTCCTGCTATTATTTCCCATTTTGCCACACCAATGCATTGACCCATACAAAAAAAAAGACCTCAGTGAATAAACACACAAGTGTAATCACATACACACACACACACGCATACACACATAATGTACATTACTTCATAGCTGACGCAGACTCATTATTATCCCCCTCTCAGTTGAAGCAAATGTCGTTTCACTTTATTTATTCATGTTATTTTTTTTATTGCTACATAAAAAAGAACACAATTCGAACAACAAGAGAGAGAGAGAGTTAGAAGCAGTGAAATCCACTAAATTAACTTTCTCCTAGTAAACTGGTTAATCCCTCAAATGATCAAAAGTGAAAGCCCCTCTATTAATTTGATGTTACAGAAAATGAGGGTCTTGGTATTTTTGTAGAAGTATAATCCAGACAATAAATCCTTTTACCTTCCTGCGATTCTTTCCCATTTTGCCACACCAATGCACTGACCCAACACACAAACATCCGTACACACACACACACACACACACACTTACTCATTCACTCGATTCCGGTTATTCTTGCTCCTATTTTCAATCTACTAATGGGTGTATTCTTGACTACCCTGATTTTTTTAAAGCTAGAAATCAAAGCAGTTCATGCTAGTATGATACATCTAAAAAAATGCACAGTCAAATCATTTCATGACATGCATTCTTCGTTTTCATGGTCTATAAAAGTCATAATCAACGTATTCCATTGAGCTATAGCTCATCATGTGTTCCAGGGTAATAGTAAAATCGGTGAATAACACTTCCAGAGAAAATCTATTCCATATCATTTTATCTTCAGATATCTTTTGTTCAGGGCTGGTCTGTTCACCGCATACATCTTTTGTTGAGCGCACATCTGTTCGTCTCATGTACTGTATTTGATTCTATTCAAAATGAAAGCAAGTAATATTTCGAGGAAAAAAACATCTAATACACCTGGGTCAGCGAGACAAAATAAGTAAAGTTTGTGTCGAGTGAATGACGATTTTGGTTGACATAAATAGAGAGATGAGTTGTGTAGGATACAGTCATGTGGTTTTCTTCCAACGGCACTGCCAAATTGGAATGACCTGCAATGCAAAGATCGATAATGACGTAGAATTGAACAGGGATGTTAACGTCCATGTAAATTTCTCAGACTAAATCTCATGCCTTTTTAGCTCACCTGAGCCAAAGGCTCAAGTGAGCTACTGTATTGCGATCGCTCTTCGTCCGGCGTCCGTCATCCGTCGTGCGTAAACTTTTTACATTTCTTCTTCTTCTCGAGAACCCCAGGACCGAGTTTCACCAAACTTTGCAGGTAGCATCCCTAGGGGGATAGGATCTCAATTTGTTCAAATGGGCACCATGCCCCGCCGGGGGGGGGGGGGGGGGGGGGAGGGGGGGGGGGGGAGGGAGGGGGGGCAGAGGGGCCCAAACCCCCAAAATATAGGAATCTTAAAACTCTTCTTCTCTAGAACCAGAAGTGATAGAGCTAAGCTAATACTATGAGTTAGTACATTGATGACTGTAGTTTCAAGTTTGTTCATGGTGGAATCGGGGGTGCCCCCCCCCCCCGGACCCAGGGGAAGGGGGTGGGGAGGGGTCCTAATAGGGCCCAAATTGTATATTTTTATCTTTTTCTTGAAAATACCGAAATAAATTTTCACCAAACTTGACAAGTATAAGCATCCCTAGAGAGATAGAATCTCATTCCCATCATATGGACACCATGCCCCACCTGGAGGGCCCCAAGGGGCCTAAATTTGGGCCTAATTTGTAGATTCTCATCTTTTTCTTGAAAACCCCACGATGAATTTTTACCAAACTTGGCAGGTAGCATCCCTACGGGATAGAATCTCAATTCCATCAAATGGGCACCATGTTCCACCTGGGGGCCCCCAGGGGGCCCAACCCACCCCCAGTAAGTAATGTTTAAAGATTTTCTCTAGAACCAGAAGTAATTGAGCTATGTTAATACAATGAGTCAGTATATTGATGACTGTTGTTTCAAGTTTGTTCATGGCAGAATCAGGGGTGCCCTCCCCCCCCCCCCTCCCACACCTTGGGACCCAAGGAGTGGGTGGAATTGGTCCAAATGGGGATGTAAATTGTACATGTTCATAATCGTTGAAATCCCCTTGATGAATATGCACCAAACTTGACAGGTAGCATGCCAGGGGGTTAAGATCTCAATTTGTTCAACAGAGCACCATGCTCCCCTTTGGGGACCCGAGGGGGCCTAATCCTCTCCCCCCCCCCCAAACATTAAGGAATATTTACAATTCTTCTCTAGAACCAGACTTGATGATAAAGCAAAGTTACTTTGAGTTTGTATATTGATAACTTGTTTTATACTGTTTAAACCATTCCTTTTTTATTTTGTAGACATATTTGATCTTTAATTTGTAAAGCATTTTATATTTAATTTCATATGTCTTGAATATTATTTATATTTCACATTGTTCATTTAATTTGTAATTATATATTTTAAATTGATTTTTAATTGATTTTACCCTTAATAAATATGATTTCATTCAATAAGATGATTCAGTACATGTATAGATTTTAAAATTCTTTTCAGTTATTGTTTTATTTATCGTTTTTGTATTTCTTAAATCTGTTAGATTGTTATAACCATATTTGATTAACAATTGGTAAACTATTGTATGATTCATTTTCTTTATTTAATGTTTCAGACTTTATTTTTACATTTATTTTGTCTAATTTATTTGTTAATTTCTTTGTTTTCATTTGACCACTGTACAAAATCTTATACATCTTGTTTTTTCCCCAGTTTACTGTTATGTATAGAGTTATCATACGTTTGTATTTGTTCATTGTTTTGTATACGTTGTATTTTTACATGTATGTGGACCCCTTTGGAAATCAGTCTTGAGCTGAAAGGGCTATCCACCCTATGAATGGAAATGAATAAATAAATAAAATAAATAACTGTAGTTCCAAGTTTGTTCATTGCAGTGCGCCCCCCCCCCCCCCTCCCCCAACTCGGGCGGGGGGGGGGGGATCCAAACGCACCTCCGAAATTAAGGAATAAGTGATAGGGCTTTAAGTTTGTTTGTTTGTTTGTTTCTTTTTCAAAACTGCATAGTCCAACATTTACAGTGTACCTTGCAGGTATTTTTACCAGTGTGAGGCCACATGCAAATGGACACCATGCCCCAGCTCTAAAAGCTACCCCACCACAAGTTTCCAATGTTCTCAGGTGAGAGTCTGCCAGAATGCATGGAAGGGGAACTTGCGATGTTAAAAAGCTTGTTAAAAAGCATCATGCTTCGTCCCACATGATATCGTCAAGGCCATGCGTTCGGATGTTGACTCGCGTTGGCATAAAGCGATGGTGATCCATCGGAGAGGCCATGGCGCATCAATAGAGAAATCTCTAATATTTACCACCTTTTCTTTTGCATTTTTGCTATCAACGTGATTAAATTAACTGAAAGTGTACGTATCTTCAACCTTGCATGCCTCATCATACCGTTGTGCATGGTTGGACACTGTAAAACGACTACAGGGTTCCTCTCCAAATGGCCTGCTGTCTCTGTCAGCTTCTCATCGTCAATAGGTACCGCTATTCATATTCCTTGTGGGATGATTATTATTTATGTGGATAAACCTAGAATGATATAATGACTATGAAACTATGAAACTATAAAGATATTTAGGAGTAACGAAAAACACGAGACCCAGGTGTCTGTTACTGTTCACTCGAGTATCGCAAGTTCGCCTTCCACGTATTCCTGCGGACTATTACCTATAAGACACAGCAAACTTGGGGGAGGGGGGAGGGAGACACACTTGAAATAGTGTCCGCCTAGTTCATAGAAAATTTGACAATGCGTTTTAAAGGGACTTTACATTACTGGTTGAGGTGAGGATTCAGTAAATTGTTTGTAACAACAACATGAAATGTTAAAGAGCATACAATTCTAGGAGGAATTAAAAGTTTATTTGATGAAAATCGGTATCGAAATGACTAAGATATCTAAAAACAGGGTAAAACAAAGAGATCCTAATAAAAGCTGTGGCCTGTCAATTTTATTAGGATCGGTTATTTTTTATAGATATCTGAGCCATTTCAAGGCCAATTTTCATCAAATAATGTTGAATCCTTCTTGAGATTACATGTTCTTTCATACTTTAAGAGAGGTTTCTCATTATCTCACCAAAAAAAAAAAATGTTATAAACCTGAATCCTCACCTCAACCATGTACTGTACAGTCCCTTTAAAAAGAGAATCTAAGTGTGAAAATGAGCACTCGATTACGTCCCGGGTTCGAAGTGGGTCACCCCGGGATCTGCCACACACAAACTTAAAAGGACAACTATTGTGTTTACTCAAGAGTATCCATAGTCTTGTTTTATTGAAGGGTTTTGTGTTTTGTGGAGATTGTCTTTGTTCTTTTTTAAGAGAGAAAGAGAGAGGGGAGAGGGGGGGGGATTATCTAATTAGGGGTTCTGGGATCCGAGGGGGTGAGGACATGGTTCCTATTAATACTAATAATTCTATCTACCTATATAGCCATAATTACTGCAAAGTTTGGTGACAATTCAATCTTACTATGTCTTTTCAAGAAGAAGATGGAAATGTTGAAAGTACGCACAATGTAGCCCCCCCCCCCCCCCCCCCATCCCCTGCGGGTCTGCTATAAATAAACTTAAAACTATATTATGATAGTCACCAGGCTTCTTTTTTTTTTACTCATAGAAATGAGCCATCTCTTCTGGTTCTAGAGAAGATTATGTATTCCTTAATGTTGGGGTTTTGCCACCCCCCCCCCCCCCACACACACATACAACCCCCAAGTGGGGAATGTCCCCCATTCGTACATATTCTGTGATCCTGGCCATGACCGTACCGTATACCCTCCTGTTCCGCAGCCCCTTGTATATAGTATGCTATACTTTTAGTTATCAATGCATGTGTACCCAGTGATATTTGGTCGCCCCTGAGTGATAATCGATTTCCGCTCGATTGTTAAAGTCAGCAAAATGGCATAATCAATATTAAATTTTACCTTCAGCACATTCTATCAACCGTAAAGCATAAGGATACCTGAGCGAATAGTCTACCTCTTGCCTCATGACCAATCAACACTGGCAGGGCTCTAAGGTATTATCAGATCGTCATTGTCTTTTATGGAGAAATACTGTTGCTATCCTATTTCCTTGAATTGCAGGCTACAAACTTCGCAGAAGCTTAGTATTAGTTACCCTGTCATGTACAACATGTTAGCCTTTCGTTCAAATGTGATCCAAGTGTCCGGTTATGGAACTGACAGTGCATGTTCAACAATCAATCATCTTCAAGAGTAGATGAATTGCTTTTCTGCAGACTGAGCATTTTAGTTTTAACACTACACTGGACTTTTGAAATTAGAGCAAGATGTTTGAGGACAAGCGTGTTGTGTGTACATGGGCGTCACCAGGGGGGGGGGGGGGGGGTGCGTTGGGTGCGAACGCACCCCCCTTCAGACCCTTAAAAAAAAAAAAAAAAAAAAAAAAAAAAAAACGTCAGTCTGCGAGCGACCTCAACGCCGGACACTAAATGATTATTATTTTTTATTTATTTATCTTTTTTTTTTTTGATATTTTGCATCGGGGACAAAAACAAAAACAAAAAAAGAAAAAATCGCGGGCAAAAGCAATTCGCACCCCTGGTTCTGGCAGCGCTGATTTTATACATAATTATCTAATAGTGCAAGTGTATTCTATACAGTGTTGACTATATGCATAGATTTTGGACATCCTTCCCATACTTGGTCACTTCGACGCCACCTCGCTGGTCATACCTCCCCCAGTCATGAACATAAACCGACACCCTTGACTACCAGTGGCGGATCCAGGGGGAGGGGCGCACCGGGCGTCCCCCCCCCCCCCGCCCCCTCTTAATTTCCAAAGCGAAAAAGTATAGCTACAAACGGCAGTTTTTGGACTGTAAAATGTCAAAAATTTTCAAGCTCGCTCGCTGGCATTTAGTCGTAATGCCATTCTCCTGAAGTTGCTGCCAGTAATTGCCGGCAGTTCCACCCGGTGCGCCCCCCCCCCCCCTTACTGCAAAAAATATAGCTACAAACGGCAGTTTTGGGACTGTAAAAAATGTCACATTATTTTCAAGCTCACTCGCTCCGCTCGCTCGCATTTAAATTCTCCTAATATTGCTGCCAGTAATTGCCAGAAGTTGCGCCCGGTGCGCCCCTCAATTTCGAAAGTAAAAAAAGATATAGCATCAAACGGCAGTTTTGGGACTGTAAAATGTCAAAATTTTCAAGCTCGCTCGCATTTAATCTTTATGCAATTTCCCTGATGTTACTGCCAGTAATCGTCCAGTTGCGCCCGGTGCGCCCCCTCCCCCCCCCCCCTTAATTTCCAAAGCGAAAAAATATGGCTGAGAACGGCAGTTTTTGGACTGTAAAATGTAAAATTTTCAAGCTCGCTCTCTTCGCTCGCTCGCATTTAATCTTTATGCAATTCCCCTGATGTTACTGCCAGTAAATGTCTGCAGTTGCGCCCGGTGCGGCCCCCTTAATTTCCGAAGCGAAAAAATATAGCTACAAACGGCAGTTTTTCTACTGTAAAATGTCAAAATTTTTAAGCTCGCTCTCTTCGCTCGCTCGCATTGAATCGTTATGCAATTCACCTGATGTTGCTGCCAGTAATTGCCAGCAGTTGCGCCCGGTGGCATGCGCTTCCCCCCCCCCCCCTTAATTTCCAAAGCGGAAAAATAAGGCTAAGAACGACAGTTTTTGGACTGTAAAATGTAAAATTTTCAAGCTCGCTCGCATTTAATCGTTATGCAATTCACCTGATGTTGCTGCCAGTAATTGCCAGCAGTTCCGCCCGGTACGCCCCCTCCCTTAATTTCCAAAGCGAAAAAATATGGCTAGGAACGGCAGTTTTTGGACTGTAAAATGCAAAATTTTCAAGCTCGCTCTCTTCGCTCGCTCGCATTTAATCTTTATGCAATTCCCCTGATGTTACTGCCAGTAATTGTCTGCAGTTGCGCCCGGTGCGCCCAACCCCTTAATTTCCAAAGCGAAAATATAGCTACAAACGGCAGTTTTTCTACTGTAAAATATCAAAATTTTCAAGCTCGCTCTCTTCCCTCGCTCGCATTTAATCTTTATGCAATTCCCCTGATGTTACTGTCAGTAATTGTCTGCAGGTGCGCCCGTCGCACCCCCTCCCTTAATTTCCAAAGCGAAAAAATGTAGCTACAAACGGCAGTTTTTCTACTGTAAAATGTCAAAATTTTCAAGCTCGCTCTCTTCGCTCGCTCGCATTGAATCGATATGCAATTCACCTGATGTTGCTGCCAGTAATTGCCAGCAGTTGCGCCCGGTGGCATGCGCTCCACCCCCCCTTAATTTCCAAAGCGAAAAAATATGGCTAAGAACGGCAGTTTTTGGACTGTAAAATGTAAAATTTTCAAGCTCGCTCGCATTTAATCGTTATGCAATTCCCCTGATGTTGCTGCCAGTAATTGCCAGCAGTTCCGCCCGGTGCGCCCCCTCCCTTAATTTCCAAGGCGAAAAAATATGGCTAAGAACGGCAGTTTTTGAACTGTAAAATGTAAAATTTTCAACCTCGCTCTCTTCGCTCGCTCGCATTTAATCTTTATGCAATTCCCCTGGTGTTACTGCCAGTAATTGTCTGCAGTTGCGCCCGGTGAGCTCCCCCCCCCCCTTAATTTCCAAAGCGAAAAAAATATAGCTACAAACGGCAGTTTTTCTACTGTAAAATGTCAAAATTTTCAAGCTCGCTCTCTTCGCTCGCTCGCATTGAATCGTCATGCAATTCACCTGATGTTGCTGCCAGTAATTGCCAGCAGTTGCGCCCGGTGGCATGAGCTCCACCCCCTTAATTTCCAAAGCGAAAAAATATGGCTAAGAACGGCAGTTTTTGGACTGTAAAATGTAAAATTTTCAAGCTCGCTCGCATTGAATCGTTATGCAATTCACCTGATGTTGCTGCCAGTAATTGTCAGCAGTTCCTTCCGGTGCGCCCCCCTAATTTCCAAAGCGAAAAAATATGGCTAAGAACGGCAGTTTTTGGACTGCAAAATGTAAAATTTTGAAGCTTGCTCTCTTCGCTCGCTCGCATTTAATCGTTATGCAATTCACCTGATGTTACTGCCAGTAATTGCCGCAATTCCGCCCGGTGCGCCCCCCTCCCTTGATTTCCAAAGCGAAAAAAATATGGCTAAGAACGGCAGCTCTTGGACTGTAAAATGTAAAATTTTCAAGCTCGCTCGCATTGAATCGTTATGCAATTCACCTGATGTTGCTGCCAGTAATTGCCAGCAGTTCCGCCCGGTGCCCCCCCCCCCCTCCCTTTATTTCCAAAGCGAAAAAATATAGCAACAATAGACAGGGTTTTTTTTTACTGTAAAATGTCAAAATATTCAAGCTCGCTCGCTCCGCTCGCTCGCATTTAATTGTTATGCCTTTCTCCTGATGTTGCTGCCAGTAATTGCCGGCAGCTGCGCCCGGTGCGCCCTCCCCCCCCCTTATTTCCAAAGCGAAAAAATATAGCTCCAAATTGTAGTTTTTTTTTTTTTACTGTAAAAGATGAAATCCTAGCGACGCCGGTGCCCTTTCCCCGCTTGGTTTCCCTCAACAACAGTAAAAGTCTAGGGATTGAGAGCTTCCTATATTCCAAATGTCTGTCCAAAAAAAAAAATGTCGTTACATTAGGGTCAAAACGCACCCCCCTCGAAAAAAAGCTGGTGACGCCCCTGGTGTAGCACAATATCAAACTAATAATCAAGATGTACACATTGTTATTGTCTTTCAAATAACAGCCTAGTCATACCTTGAGTTTCCTTAAAACCAGTACAGTCACCTTTATTCCCATTATATTTTGATGGTCCTCCACTTGAATATATCACTATAATTTTGTTCCCTCAAACCCTTTTCTTTTTCGTTTATATACTGTACATGTACTGACGTGAACACAATTAAGCGAGAGGAAAATACCTGGAGGATGACGGATGACGGATGACGGCCGATGTTATTGAACAATATAAGCCATGCATTAAAAGATAATTGCGGGGAGTATCCCGATAGGTTTCAGGATAGAATGGCTGTCTCGAAGGTAAACCGTAAAGGTATATACACTATTGAAATAAAAAGGTGTGAAAACAAATTATACAATCTAATCTTCATTATTGGTAATTTGCATTTGGGGAATGTGTCACCATGCCACAATACAAAATTCAACATTATTTACACTTGCTAAGCGCAATGAAAGCGCACTATTAAAGACTTACCTCTTTTAAACAGGGGAGTAATGTTACCCCATCAATGTGATGACAGTAACAAATCAAGGGAATATGTTCTTTTCATTAAAGATATGATCTTGTTGAATTCTCTTTTTTTTTAAATCGTTGTCCATGGTAATGTCGAGAACTGTAGTATTCTCATCCAGCTACGGCTCCTCCGAAACTTAAGATATACATGTTTATTTATACATAATTTGATATATATATAATTTTTGAACGGGTTATGTGATTCTCCTCAAACTTCGATGATGTGTTGTGTTCTATCTTTTACTGTACCCTTAATTGTATATACAGGTATTCAAATTCAAATTCAAAAATTTATTCCGTTTCTCGACAGTAAAAAAAAATAACATAACATACATCACTCTTTCTTCAGTGATAAGAATCGTACCAAAAAAACAAACAAACAAACAAGCAAAATGAGTTTAACAGAGTAAAACAGTACTTGTATGCTTGCAGTAAAGATACATTACAATGCCTGAAGTAAATTAAAGTAAAGTGGAATATCAACGTACACAAGGCGAAAAACGGAGGGACCCACTGAAAAGACGAAGCTTGTAGAGTGTGGGCCCCTCAGGAGAAAAAGAATCAGTGAAAATATTGGTAACAATTATCGGCATCAGGACAGCAACGAAAATGTCTGAAGCAACAACAGCGAAAATAGTTGTAACAGCAGAAAAAGAAAAAAATAGAGAGGAAAAAATGTTTAAAAACATTGACAAAATAGAAATAGAAATGGAAGCCCATAAAGAGTCAGACAGAAAAGGAAAAAAAACCACAAAATGACAACATGAACATAATAATAAACGGACATAAAACGACACTGGGACATCGACGAGGCTATAGTTAAACGCAAAAGACAGACTACGACAGGAAGTAAGACTAGCACAACGGAGATAACGATACACGAGGGCTGGACGATGGAAAACAAAAACAAGACAGAGACAAGACCAGACGGAAAAAAAAAACAAAAACAAAAAAACAAAAATAAACATCCCTCATTATATAAGCGTATAGAGTGCAGATCCCGAAGAAAAATCCATCAACTGTATGACTAACTTAACCCAAAACTTTATTCACGGACTTGGCGGTGGTCAGCCAGTACGAGCGACAATGTGTAAACAACTATGCGGATTTTATGAAAGGGGCATCATAACGAATAACGTGTAAAACTAATCCGATTCATGACAAATGTTATTGTAAAATCGCAAAAGAAAAGCTTTTAATTTCCGTTTAAATGAATACAAAGAGGGAGCTGTTTTTATATCGTGGTTCAGAGAATTCCAATAGTTTGGACCAGTGTAGATAAATGAATTTTTCCCTAAAATTGTTCGGAAAAAAGGTAAATGAAATTCATTTGAACGTCGGGTGGGATAGGAGTGAAATGATTGGTTTTTAAGGAACATTGAATCAAAAATAGATGGAAGTGAACTGTTATTAAACATGTACATAAATTGACCTAAATTGAATAAAAACAACTCATTTATTTTTAGTAACTTATTAGACGCAAACAGTAAATTTGTATGTGAACGTGCAGGAGAATGACAAATAATACGGAGGGCTTTTTTCTGCAGTAACAACACTCTATTCAAGAGGGTCTGATGAGTATTACCCCAAGCCAAAATTCCATAATTCAAATAAGGCAGTATCAAAGTGGAGTATAACATGAGTAATGACTTTTGAGGAATATAAAATTTCAATCTGTTCAAAACACCTATATTACGTGAAATAATTTTACAGATATGATCAATATGTGTTTTCCAAGACAGTTTATTGTCAACAATTATACCAAGAAATTTAAAATCTAATACACTTTCTAAATCAATATCATCTAAAACTATATTAGAATTTAATACCTCGACAGTATTACTGAAAAGCATATATTTTGTTTTTTGAACATTCAATGATAATTTATTAGCCCTGACCCAATTAGTAACTTTTAACAGTTCTGTGTTAACTTTTTGGACTAAAATATCAACATCATTGTGAGCAAAAAGAACAGTGGTATCATCTGCAAAATGAATAAAAGAAAGTGTTTCAGAAACAGAAGAAAAGTCATTGATATATACTATGAATAACAACGGTCCTAAAAGACTTCCCTGTGGAACACCACACTTGACATCTCTTATAGCTGAATTATTATCTTTAATAGTAACAAACTGTTTCCTATTACCTAAGTAACTCTTAAACCACTCCAAGGCCTTCCCACGTATTCCATAATGCGATAATTTATAAAGTAAAATGTTATGATTGATTGTATCGAAGGCCTTGGAGAAGTCCAAAAAAATACTAATTAAATGAGCGTGGTTGTCAATTGCGTTAACCACGTTATCAACGAAATGAAGAATTGCGTGAATAGTGCTATGTTTTTCTCGAAATCCAAACTGCGATTTTGTAAAAATTTTATGCAAATTAAAAAATTTTATAATTCTAATATAAATCATTTTTTCTAATACTTTAGACAATGAAGATAATAAAGAAATTGGGCGATAATTACTCATATCCAGTTTGTCACCCTTCTTATATATTGGTATTACTTTCGCCAATTTCATTTTATCAGGAAATATACCATGAGAAATTGATAAATTAAAGATATGAGTCAAAGGGTCTGCAATTGCAGATATGACTCCTTTAAGAATACAATTATCAATACCATCATAACCGGAACTGCGCTTATTTTTAACAGAAGAAACAATATCAATAATTTCATACCTATTCGTTGGAATAAAAAAAACAGAATTTGGGTTACATTGACCTAAAAATTCAGTAAAATTTTGTTTTGTGGCCGGGATATCTTGAGCAAGCGATTCACCTATCTGAGAAAAATAAGAGTTAAAAACATTGACAATATCAACAGAATTGTTAATCAAATTATCATCCGATTTAATTTGATCAATCTCTACTTTTTTGCTGTGTATATTCATCGCCCGGTTTAAAACTTTCCAGGTATTTTTTATATCAAACAGAAATTTTGACAACTGTCGTGAGTAATAATTTTTCTTCTCAAAACGTAAAATTCTGATTAGTGTATTTTTATAAGATGTGTATTTCCTTTTCGATTGATCAGTATTTTCCATTTTATATTTATAATATAAACGATTTTTTCTGTTAATTGAGCGAAGAATTGATTTAGTTATCCACGGTAACCTAGGAGTCTTCTTATAATCCATTCTTTTCTTTTGTTTAGGAATTATATCATCCAAAAAACAATTCAAAATATTCATAAAATTGTCAAAAGACAAATTAACATCGTCACTGTCATATACTCGTGACCAATCTGCATTATCAAGAGCGGCATCAAGACTGGCCAACTTTTCAGGGGACACTCTACGTTTAAATAAAGGAAATGAAGATTTGGAGTCATTAACAAGCGTTCTCAAAGTAAAGTAAGTCATTATTGGAAAATGATCCGTTATATCTGAAAGAATTATAAAAGAGTCAGGGAGGGGTAAAACATTACAAAACATATTATCAATGAGAGTAGCCGAATGATCTGTAACCCGAGTCGGTTTGGAAATGAGGGGTAGAAAGGAAGAAGACAAAAGCGTTTCGAGAAACTCACTTGAAGAATGATCATTTCCTGATTTCAACAAATCAATGTTGTAATCGCCAAGTAAAAAACAGTCCTTGTTTCGAATTACTGGATTTTTTGCCAAATCTGAAATATAAGTAAAAAAATCTACAATATTTGAATTGGGAGGTCTATATATAATTCCAACTACCACATTCTTACATCCTGGAATACTAAGTTCAATGAAAAGAGATTCAACAGTGCTATCCATTCTGCAGATATCGCTGTGAATAACACATTTAAAAGAACTTGAGACATAATGCAACGCCACCTCCACTCCTGTCAGATCTATTATTAACATACATATTATATCCGTCGATAACAAAAGAGTTTTCAGACGACGCGGTTAGCCAAGTTTCACTCAGACCAATGACAGAGCATGATTGAGTGTGATCAGATTCTAATAAAAACTGTAACTCATCAAAATGCTTATTTAAACTCCTTATGTTTAGATGCAGCAAAGAAAACGTGTCTTTAGAAAAACTATGATACATATCTTTCTGAATTGAATCATCAAAATCATAAGTAAATTCAGGAGCTGATGAATTCAAATTATCGGCTGCGAAATTATCATAGGGAGTTGCATGTGTAACTGGTACTCCATCAACTAAATCAGATTCGGATGTTGTGTGTCTAAATAATTCAAAAAAATCATCATTCGACATAGAATGAAAGGGTGCATTTACGAAATCAGCCATAGTAGATAATGATATGGTCTGAAATAGAATTCTGAGTTACCAGCAAAAGTGTGAAGAGGAAGCGTGCGATAGAAAAGGAAAGCGGCCAGCAGGCAACGTGTGACAAAGCACGTGAACAATTCGATACACGTAGCAATGTGCAATGCTGGCGTAGGAGTCTTGATGTAGGGATGATCGCTTCGAGAAAGGTGGAGTGGGAGTAAGAAAAAGCAGAATGGGTTGAACGAGAGAGGCCAATAATGGTGAGGGAGACAAACACAGAACATATAGAACAAGTAAACGAAGATACATGTACAACGAGTGTCTGGGTGGGCATCCAAACTGAAAGCAAAAGACATATATATAGAAAAAGTTGGGCTGAAAATAATGAAAGAAAAGGAAGTAAATAACAAAACTCAACTGTTGGAATGAAAGAACATATCCGCCTCGACATCATTATCAGGTATAACATGTACAAAACAATTACAGAGCCGAGCTAAACTGTTGCTGTCACCGAGCCGTGCATCTCTTCCGGGGAATGAGTTGATTACGTAAATTGAGTATTTTGCCCTACTTTGTCTAATAAAATGATACAAACGTTTTATGAACTGTAAACATATGCATAAATTATCCTTGAAAAGCGAAATCAGCAGTGTTTTGTAAATCAAAGCCTGACATCACCCATACAGAAATATAGAAGGAAAAGGAGAAAAAGGGAAAAGGACGAAGAAGAAAACGAAAAAAAAAATGACGGAAGGTAAGGAGGAAAAGAAACTAACAAGAAAAAAAAGAAAGACTAAGGGAAACTTGTCGGAAGACGTACATGCATTTATCTCTGTGAAAAACACATACCACAGCGAGTGGCTGTCAACTCTGTACGAAACCGACACAAACAACAGGTGACTGTTATGGCGCGTGTGAAAATATGCATTCATGTATTGAACTTAAGAACCTCGTGAAATTCACAGTACCAGGGTATGAAAGCAATGTTGCACAGCGACAGTTGGGCAATTATCAGTGCATTGCACTCAAGAGCAAGATTAAAAAAAAAAAGACAAACAGACAAAAATATGCATGCTCAAGCTTGACAAGGTATGTAAAGAACAATGGAAACTTGACATCATGCTATGTCGCAGGAAAAATACAAAATCTTGGGCATTATAACGTCAAACGACGTGGCGGATTAGGTCCAATCTGCATAATTTAGTGAGGTCATTGCTTTCCTACTTACATAAGGCCAAATGTTGGCAAGCTTCGGATAACATTCATAGACTTTAGCGAGCTAGTGGATACAATACTTTTTTTTGGGGGGGGGGAGGGGTCTTACAAAATGCACCGGACACACACAGCCACATAGAACCTGTACACCGAAGAGATGCTAAATCACCGCAATACAACAATAGCAAGACACCTCGGTGTATGGGTGTGTTAGGTCGACATTGCATCAGACAACGCTAACTTGGTAATTGGTAGCATAATGGGAACTCGCCTCCATGGCGCGTCAAATTTAAACCAGACCTGCTCATTATAACTATCGACATAAGGCCTATTGGTTAGGCCTTCTGAGTTTCAGGAAGTGATAAATACATCTTCAGATTCACTTTATGTGGAAATAACAACTCAGAATTGAAACACGAATACGTGTATGTTCGTGGTGCACAAAAAGAAAAAAGAATAAGTGGAGCTCAGATGCACCAACTAGGCAAAAAGTACAAAACCCTTGTCAATCATTCTGACCTACCGAAAAAAAAAAAAATTACCGAAGCTTCAACATTCAAGTTTGACCTAGCAGTGTAGGTAAAAAACAATACAAAATTTGTCGTTTGAGCATACAGTTGTATTGATCGAGGTAAAAACTTGTAGACAGGTCAATGCAGTAAATAAACTTCATATACTGACTGCATCCTCTGACGAATAAGCATATTTTACTATATACACACCTCACTTGGTATATAGCATTAATGACACAAATGAAGGGTGAAATAGTTATCAAATCATGCTATGGAAAAAAAAAAGAATTGATATATGGAAAACCGTATTCAAACCATCCATCTCCCATATATATATATATTTTTTTTTTTTTCAGAGAAAAGCCAGAGGGTTATCATGTACATCCTTGGATGAATCGATTCTCTGTTCAAGTCAAAACTTTATATGAATGAAAAAAACAATCAAATATAATTCTAGTCAAAACTTTATATGAAAAAAAAATCGTTTACCTTAAGGCAGTTAATTTATCACTGTTCTGGACTGCAACATTTCCTCAATACCCATAACAGATCACAGAAGATGAAATCTGTTCTTACTTGTAGACAGGTCAGTGCAGTAAATAAACTTCATATACTGACTGCATCTTCTGACGAATAAGCATGTACTACTGTACAAGTGTACACACCTCATTTGGTAAATTGTTTAACCTTTGAACATTACCATAACCTCATTTTGCAAAGTGTGAAGATACATTTCGAACGATTCACTTTCTTCAAATCTGACTTCTGTGAGTCATTAAGTGAATGAATTTCTTTTTCCATTCGAAATGTCCTGCACGCTTCTAATATTGACAGCCATCACTGGCCATTGTGCTTTTAGCACAGCATGCAGATTAACAACTTCCGGTAAATTTTGTATGAATATCAAAATCTCACAGTCACTCCACAATAGCACCTTTCTGGGTGAAATTCTCAGTCATCGTGTATATAAGTGTTCAAAGTCAAATGTAAAAGCAAAATATGAATCTGCTTCTGCATTCCATCAAATACAATATACTCGTTGCTGCGCGTGTCAAATTAAACTGATATTGACATTGGTCGCAATTACTTCCAAAACAGTCAAAACATTATTACACAATGTTTTATATCATACCCATTTTGTGCATGCATCGTCTGTCCTTGCGCAAGTTTGGCAGTTGAATTTCAGTATTTGTGAGCCTTAATGGATATTTCGTCTTTTAAAGTTGAGGAAAAAATAGGTTTCGTTGACGAAACGTGAACATTGAATGTGCAAGTTTAAGGTCACAGAAATTAAACTTTTAGCGCCAGAATGTGCGTGACATCCTTGATCGAGTGCCTCAGAATTGCCAGGTTGTCCGACTGCCAAACTTTAATTGAACAAACAATTTTATGTAGATGAGGAACCTTACATGCATGCAATAGGTAAACTTCCTGTGTTAAAGGGATGGTATAGTATTGGTTGAGGTGAGGATCCAACTTTTAACTTTTTGCGGGACACTTATAGAAACCACTTTATGCAATGTTAAAGAGTATACAACTCTAGAGAAAATCAAAGTTTATTTGATGAAAATCGGTTTTGAAAGGGCTGAGATATCCAAAACAGAGTAAAACAAAGCCATTCTGATAAAAGGAGGGTCCCATCTCTTATTAGGATCACCTTGTTTTGGATATCTCAGCCGTTTCAAAACTAATTTTCACCAAATAAACGTTGAATTCTTCTTTAAAATGTTCTTTCATGTTGTATACGATGTTTCTCATTATCTAAAAAAAAAATCATTATCAAAAACGTTAGAAACCTGAAGCCCCATGCATCTCAACTACAATTGTAGACCCATTCCTTTAATAACACTGCTGGTCTGTAAGTGATGTACCTGAACGAAAGTTTGGCGCGATTTTTCGGCAGCATGTCACAGAGGGGATATTGTTTTGTTTCTCAAATCGATGTGAATGTAGCCAATACTAACCTACTTTGAGAAGACCTGTCATATTCCCTTTTCCTGAACGATATTTGTAGTGGCTTTTTGATTATGAACATTGAAGTAACGATTTTCCTGCTTGCCGTTTCCACTAATTAGATTACCTTTTGTATATACGCATAGTGCAAAGAGGAGATTGTTCTATTGTCGAATGAAAATGCTTAAATAGGCTTCGAACTTAACTATCTTGTTTTGCACATGAAAACTTCTCCAGGTGATATGTCTCCTAGATGTCGTAAAGGTAAGAACGCTCTTTAGTCAACATTTGGGATTAAATAGTATTGCCTATCGTCATTTTAGTTTTAAAAAAAGTTTCGCTTTCATTATTTCAAGCTGGTTTCAGGCATATAGAGTGGAATCGTCTAGGATATTACACACACAAGGCCTCTGTGACTGTGTATTGGGTTTGGTATATCTCGACAAAAAGAAAAAAAACAACAACAAAACAGTGATAACCATGACAATACCTGTTATGGTAAAAAATGTAAGTGTTCATCTACCTTTCGTCATGTTACAATAAATATTCATCATTCCGAAGATTCGTTATTCCAAAGGTTTGTTAATTCAAAAATGAAAGGAAGTCTGTTATTCCAATATTCGTTACTCCAAATTGAAATAAGGTTCGTAATTCCGAAGGTTCGTAGTCTCTGACGTCTTAATCATAAGGAAGTCTCGTTGGTGGACTAAGCCATCTTGGCGTAATGATGGAGGCCTAATTGATGTAACTGGGTACTTTCCAATTATTTGAGCAACTACTAGATTTCACGAAATGGCTCCGTAATTCTCCTTGTGAATGCAAACGATGGACAGTGATTGTTAACTATACATCCAGAGAAGGGACACTTGTGAGTGCAATTTTGGGAAAGTATGTGAAGCAATATTTTTCGTCCAATTTCCAAAGCAACAGGCGGACTAATGAGTTTTGAATTATCTTTCAGGAAATTATGCTCATTGCGCTATAGCGTGACAGATGGTAAGGTATATCAGATAATAGGATTCCACGTTATCACGTTGACACGTCCTATGAAGGAAAATAATAAGAACGGGAGAAAAGAAAATATTACAGGGAAAACAAGAAGGACTGAAACGTGAAGATTTATTTAAGTATTTGAGTTAGCTGCAGCCTTTAAGCAGGTGTGACCAAATTTTTTTTATATTTTTTATTTCACTGTTATCCAGAATCAATAGAGGTTATGGTCATGTTATACTGGGTTGACTACTTTATTGTATTTGCAGATACAACCAGAATGGATCTGCCTACGTGTCGCATTCCATGTCTGAACAAACGATACCTCATCAAAATCCGAAGCAGTTTCCCGATCATCGTCGGCATCGTGTGCTGCATGACTCTGTGCATTCTGCATTTCATTTGCGTGTTCCAAGCCACTCATCTGCAGCTCGACGTTGCAGCGCACGTCCGAGAGGCAAAGAACATCTTCCTGATTCGTCATTCCGATGTCAGTTTTCACGACCACGACAAACGTTGCAATGTCACACAACCACTTCCAAAGCCTACTCTCCTCACACCGTGTAAAGGGAAGCTCTGTTTTCCAGAGACGGAAACTTTCTTGAAATTTCAGACGCGTGCATTTAAAAGACGCGAGAAACACCCCCACTTAACAAAACAAAAGACTGATGTACAAAAGTCACCAGATGAACGGCTTAAGGTCAAGGTGACACAGTCTGTCATTATTCCAAGTCAAAAGACGAATAGCACTCCGTTCAAAAAAGGGTCGTGTTATAGGCAGATTCATTTGTGGGCCGACCAACCCCGGAGTTTCTCTTTTCGCACAGGTGACTTCAAGTGCCCTGGTGTCCCCTGTGGTCTGAGATTAGTTGTGAATACCGACATGGAGAGCCTTAAGAGCAGTGATGCCGTCATACTTTTTCATCGTACGGTCTGGGACTGGGCAGAAATGACCAAACAGCGACCGCGAGGGCAAAAATGGATTTTCTACTCACAGGAATCGCCAAAGAACACACTAAAACACGTGATACCCCCTATGGAATATCGCAATAACAGTTATGATTACATTATGTCCTACAGGCCGGACGAGTCTCATCTCTACGGCTCTTACGGAAGGTACAATCCAGGCATCCCTGAGCTGCGTTTCACAGACATGGCGAACTGGGTGCAAAATAAGACAAAGACCGTCGCATGGATGGCGTCAAATTGCAACATAGTCACATGGGACAGAAAAGGTTTTGTAGAGGAACTGAAAAAACACATTCCCATTAGTATGTACGGATCTTGTGGGAATACACCGTGTCCCAGAGATGAGCGCTGCAATCGGAAGCTCAGGAAGCACAAGTTCTACTTAGCTTTTGAAAATAGCGAATGCCGTGATTACATTACGGAAAAACTCTGGCGAAATGCCTTCCTAAATGACATTGTTCCTGTCGTGTACGGTCCACCGCGCGAAGACTACGAGAAGGTGCTTCCACCCAATTCCTTCATACACGTGCACGATTTCAAATCCGTAAAGGAATTGGCCGAATATTTGAGCAAGTTGGACAAAGACGAGGGTCCTGAAGATTTGGGGAAGTGGTGGGACGGTTCGTGTACGAGTCAGGAAACTCAGTATCCTATAGAAATTTGATTGAAGTCAGTCTGAATCTGGATCAAGTTATTCATCTCTACTTTATAAAATCCAGTACTGATCATCGTTCGCCACCAAAGTTAGCCCACATCACACGGACAGACAAGACACCGTGCAGTTGAGAATGGGAGAAGGAAAGCAAGGGAGTATAGTAAAGAGTGAAAGCGAGGATGTAATTATCCTGAAAAAAAAAAGATGACTGCCAGCTCATATTCTGCTTCGTGCTTTCAGGAAATTGGAGAGGCAAGAGCCAAATGATAGGGACAATTGATCAATTCAATAGAGGCAGCCGATTTCTGTGTTGATTATCCTCCTCAGAGAACCAACATGATTACAAACATTTTGACGGATTGATTCTATCTTATCTTAAATCCGACTAGACAAGGGTATTATTCAAAATGTTATACATGTAGTTGCATGTAGAAACATTGTGCTGTGGCAGCCTCGTGTATTTCACTTTTATGCACAATGTGATAATCTAGGCCTATTTAAGAAATTGTTTCAAAATTTTGCTTTCTTTGATTAATTATGAAGAGTTGCGATGATGTTTAATTGTGTTCGGAGAAGTGCAATATTCAAATCAATGAAGCAACAGATGTTTGGTTTAATGCTGGATACTTGCATGTATTTTGTGTTTCAATGCTAAAATTGTATTTATTGTTATTTGTGATTACATTTTTGACAAATGTTTTACGTGTTTATGTGTTTATGTGTAAGACTTGAAACAAAATAGCTTTCCAATTTAAATGGACAATAAAGATTGAAATTGAAAATTGAAATTGTCTCGTCGGTGGGTTCCTCAATTTTTCGTACTTTTGGCCGCGTTGACTATTGCGATATGTAATCGTTATCGTATAGGTTTTCCCAATTTCGTGAAATTGTCGTTCATTTTCGTTATCTGTGTTTTTAAATTCGTATGTTTGAAGCGATGAAGTGACTGTGGTCAAACGATTTCACGTTTAATGCTCTCAAATTAGTTTTTAGCACCCAATCAGTGGTCACATAGCAAGTTTAAATTCGGATGCAAGCAGGCAATCTCGTGATTGGAGATAAAGAGTTCCAAGTGTGCATTCAAATTAGTACGATGGGCTCGATGAGATTAAAAGAACTGTCAATTTCGTTCTTGAGCAGGCGATTTTCAAAATTGAGCATTCAATTTCATATAATGTACGTATATTTATAAATAAGCAAGAGTCATTGAATATGACTTTTATTCTATATCTTAAATGTCATCATCATGATCAGCACTTTGTTGATTCAAACATTCAGATACAAAATGTATTTGTTTCTCTTGCATAACATGTGTAAACTTCAATATCATCGCATGACTTTATTAATCTCTAATTTACATCTTTATGCCACTGAAATTATCATATTGTGTTTGTAGCCCTCATTAGTTTTGTCATCTTTATCTTATTGCAATCACCATACTGATTTGTAATCTTCATAAAAATTTACATAAGACCTACTTATTTGCATCATCATGTGTGATTTACATGATGTGATAGACGTTAACTTTCAATTTAAAACGCAGTAACAAGTTATATACTTTTTAATGGACATCGTACAGGTTTAATTTGAATGCTCCTTTAATGAACTTGTTTGCCCGTGATATGCGAATTCTAAGAGCTGGCGACAGGTGGAGTTGAAGTTGAATAAACATAGCCGAATATGAATGCGCATTCAATGATTTTATGTATAGAATGGGCAAATGCAAATTCGGTTGCCGAATTTTTGAACAAAAGAAAACGATTTTGAATGATGGTTTTTCGATGCCAGAGCAAATTTGACGAAAATAAATGCTTGTAATGTGAAATTGAATGACAAAAAAAAAAATAATAAATTGGCCGAGAAAACTCATATCTCGTTATTGTTGCATTTCGACTGTTCATGTCGCAATGTGTGTTGTTTACGAAGAATATTGATATTTATGATTTACGTATCGAGAAATAAAATGCATTTTTGAATTGAACTGATCAAACAATCTGGATGACGATTACGCCCTATACATGACATACGTATCCCTATCAAACCGTTGCTGTAAGATGCCAATGCATTATTAAAATATTTGAGAGTGACGATTGTATTACAAGGTTGCATCATAGCTCCCGGTTCCATAGCTGACAACACAGAAAGATTCCAATTCAGGGAGTGTGCAAAGCACTATTTAGCTCTTCCAGTTGATAAAGATAAAGTCAGAATGACTTCAAATTGAAGTATGTTCATGTTCAAAGTTAGTTAACTTTTGAGTTTGCCATCGTATCACAATTAAGCGAGTCATGATGTGAAATTTACCATGTCGGTGTCATCATAATCATACCATATCTTTTACGTGATGTATTCTCTTTTGTCTGCATGAAGTATTTTGTTGAGTCTGATTATGAAATAGATGTACAACATTACAATACGGTGGTAGTCAACTGCACATTCGTTTTGCAAGGCAGACCGCTATTTTATCGGTGATGCAATAGCAAGTTAATAGCACATTAATTACATTCTACTAGCGCCGAATCCATAACAAGAAACACATCGCACGATATTCAACTGACAGAATGAATGCATCATCAGCCAAACAGGCCGCGGGGATATGAATATGCATTCCCCCTCTCGGATCCCCCCCCCCCCCGCACGTTAATGAATGATATGGAATAGGCCTATTCTTTTTTATATAAAATCTCCCAAATATGTCACCCATAATAATAATGATGATAATAATAATAATAATAATAATAATGGCTACTTGTACAGCGCACAGATCCACCTTTCAGTACTCATGGCGCTTCAAAAATGAAAAGATACTAGATAAATTATATACATTAATATACATGTTCAAACATGACAACAGAGAAGAAAATGGCAAGCAAAAGGCAAACACATACCGGATAAACAATACAAAATTATTAGTTCCGAACATAATAGACAGCAATTATTGCACGTATAGTATTCAAAGTGAGAGAAACAGATACGTTTGAAGTTTAGATTTGAATTTTTCTGTAGATGACAGTTGCCTTAACTGAATAGATAACTGATCCCAAAATTTTGGTCCCAGCTAAAACGGAGAAAGCACGATCACCCCATCCATGTTTTACTCATTGGAGTTTAGAGTAACAATGCATCTGATGATGAACGTATAGACTTCGTGTCGGATTGTATTATTGAATAGAGTCACGTATAGGTATACGGGGAAAGTGAATGAACTGAATTAAGTACCCTGACCCATTAGTCATCGCGCGAGCCCTTTCAATATCAGACTTAGTAAACTTTCGAAATAGACAATTTTCCAAACATTCCATCAGTGTACGCCAGCAGGTCATTAATTTCAATGAAATTCTAATAATGCAAAATTTCCTCCGTGTGTATACGTGTGTGCTCGTGTGTGTGTGTGTGTGTGTAAGAGTGTGGGTGTGTGTGTTGTTGTTTTATGTGTGTGTGGGGGGGGGGGGTCGGGGGAGGGTGGGTAGATATCCTTTTCGAAACCCCTCCCCAGCTAGGTCTTTAATTCATCCTTGAATAATTTAATGAAAAATGTTATAAGTATGCTATCTGAAATATTTTTGACATATAATGTGTAGATCTACGTATGCAGATCAAGTCATTTCAGTAACTGTTCTGCTCCGTAAGCTTCTTTCTTTCAAATTCAAATTCAAATTCAAACTTTATTTTCACTTTTTTTTCAACAGAATGTTTACAAAGAAATATGAAAAAAATCTGACTCGCGTGTCGTTGAGAATATACATAGCCAGCAAGGGATAACAACATGTTCATGTCTACATGATCAGTACAAAAAAGAGACATACAATCGTATTTATATACTCTGTTATGTGGGTAACCCTGAGAGAGGGGGGAAAGAGGGGGTGAAAAACTTACAACTACAAAGAGTGCGGGGAAACTGGGGAAATCGGGAATAGGAAAAAAAAAAGAAAGCAAAAGTGTGAAAAAAGGGAGGGAAGAAAATAGGGAGAAGAGGGAGAGAGAGAGAGCGAAAAAAAAATCACACGTCGGTCACACAACCTAAATCAGTTTAATGCATAGGTTACACCAAGGGCCAGAGCCCACAGAGACAATTAGCCACAACATGACTGAGTGTTTTAATACGTATGAAGCGACTTCGAAAGTACAGTGTGGAGCTGCTTGCCAGCGGAATTGCTCCGTGAGGGCACGTAATAGTATACGCAGTAAAAAAATGATTAACATGGGATGTGATAATGAGATGCCTCAAGAGAAAGCAGTAGAAGAGAAGATAATGTCGTGCTTACAAAATATAGGCCTATTACAAAATTAAATTCATTCCGTTGCATCATTAAACTTCAAAAGAAACACCGTCAATCTCTTTTTATAGGAATTCAACGAAGGTGCATTTTTTTATGTCCATAGGAAGGGGGTTCCAGAATCTTGGACCTGCATAAATAAAAGTCTGAGCCTGAGCTAGCTAGTAGCTCGTACGGTTCTTTACAACACGGGTAAATGAAATTCATTAATTGACTGTCTAGTTGGATATCTCTGTGGCATGTCCGGTTAAACATGGAATTAAAAATAGGCAGTTATTATCATAACTGATTGCCCTAACTGAAATAAAAACAAATCTTTGATTTTCAGAATCTTATCATCAAAGAACAAAGGACCTGTATGAGAATATGGAACGGTATTACAAGTACGGAGAGCCCTCTTTTGTAACAGTTGTAGACCTAACCTTATCCAGTAATGATTGATACGTGTTTCCCCATACTAAGATTCCGTGATTTAAATAAGGTATTGTATCAAAGATGAATACATGTACAATGTAAACTAGAGAAGCACTCTGTGTATGAGCGCAGACCTCCTCCAAGCATGCAGCTCATTTCCATCACTGATCTTGTTCTTCCATAGAGAGATTTCCACCCATACGTACTTATAGCCCTACTTTGGCAAAAGGAAGCAAGTGACATACCATCCAAATTTGAGTTATTGATGTTTTCATGATTCACATAATGACCTCTTCTTCCAGGCCAAATTTCATGCAGAAACACTCATCCTACTAAGAGATATGTTAGATAAGACATCATGATAGTCCATTGACGTCAGTGAAAATGACACACATTTTGCTCTTTTACGAGAAATGTCACTTTTGTCACTTGCTTCCTTTTGCCAAGTGTGCTGAAAGTCGCCCGATTTCCCAATATAGAAGCCTTTGTTGCGTCATAAACCCTCAGCTGCATGGCGCGCCTTGCCCTAGCAGAAACTAAAATAGAGCACGCACTTTAGTGCGCGCATGCAAACCTCAATAATACGCGCAGCCTGAACTCCAAGTTCATTGACCCTACCTGCCAAAATGCCAAAATTCCTTCATGAATTCCCCCCAAAATTCTCGGATCACTACCAAACGTTAATCGCTTGTTACTTGTGTCATTCTCAACCTTTCCTGCAAGTTTCATCCCAATCCGTTAACTACTTTTTGAGTTATTTTGCACACGGACAATCGAACAAAGCGAACGAACGTCGAACAAACCAACGGTAACGAAAACATAACCTCCCCCCTTGGCGGAGGTAGAATTAACGAATGTTGAGGAATAGACAATTTCAGTCTATTATTAAGACCTATGTTACGTGAAATTAATTTTCTTACAGGCATTATCAATATGAAATTTCTAATAAAGTCTATTATCGACTGTAGGCCTAAGTCCGAGAATTTTTTTTATGTGAAACACTTTCTAAAAAAAGTCACCAAACATGTATCCATATTCATATCTATCAGTGTTACTAAAAGGGCTATATGTTTATTTTTTTTTTTATTAAAGACAACTTATTTGCTCGTATCCACTCACATAAATTTTGTAACCAGAATTGACTGTCTGCACAAGACTATTTGGGTCTTCATGTGAAAAAAAAAATGCGTCTTCATGTGTGTTTGTTCACGCGTACGTTTTCACTAAAATATCGAGATTCCATTCATTCTGTTTAATTTGTTATACTGCAACAGTAGTTGTTTTGTATATTTTTAAAGTTATTTGCTACTCTGTATTATTGAAATAATAATGTGACTTTTTTTGTAAACATTGGACTCCGATTCCCAGAGTATGGGTTGCTGAGTAAAATAAACTTTCAACTTTCAACTTTCAAACTTTCATATCAATCGCACGCATTGTCACTATCGTTCAAGACTAGGAAAAAAATACCTACAGCGCGATAGTAGTTTTTGTTTTTTGTGTACTCTTACCAGTATAGTTAAGCCCCGATAAATAGAAATTGGAGTGAAAAAAAATCTAATATTTTGCAGAGGGCATGTAAGGTGCGTTTATAAGATTTTGCGTGCCTAGAATCACTGTTTTGAAACACTGTTTTGAAACACTGTTTTGAAACACTGTTTTGAAACACTGTTTTGAAACACTGTTTTGAAACACTGTTTTGAAACACTGCTTTGAAACACTGTTTCAAATCACACTTTCGTCAGGAGAGCGTTTATAAGATTTTTTTCTCCGAGCGTGTTGGGGCTCTCGCTCAGACTGTGCCATTGCGCAACTCCCTCTGCGCAGTTTTTCCTCGGCAAAAGGTCAATAAACAGGGTGCGCGCAAGGCATTGTGACGTCACATAAAGTGTTTGAGATCGCGGTTGCGTTTATAAGATTTTTGAAACACTGATTCTACAGAAACACAGTTTGTAAACGCACTATTTTGTGCGTTTACAAGCAGTGCTTCAAAACAGTGTTTCAAATCACGGTTAGCATTTATAAGATTTTTTTTCTTGTTAGAAACACTGTTTGGACAGTGTTTCAAAACAGTGTTTCAAAACACTGTTTCTGGCCAGAAGAAAAATCTTATAAACGCACCCTAAGCCTATAATCTTTTCACTCGTACTTTTAAGAAGTTGAACTCAACGCGCGCAGCCAATCTGCCAAGCTGCGCGCAAGTGCAGGCATGATGCGCTTCAACAAACCCATACGGCGCAACAACGAGCTAGGCAACTGGGATGATGGGGCGCTGGCCTGCCTGGATATTGAAAATCTCTCTGCCAGGCATACGTCGGTGCGTTTATACACGTTCTTTTCTTACCACGGCAACATTGCGAAATTCCTCAGCATTATATGCATACCTTTTACCATCCATGCACGGTCCAACGGGACGCACAAACACACCGCACAATTAACAACAGGCGCGCGGCCACAGCTCTATCTGCATCAATCTGCATAGCCTTCGATAAACATGGCATCAGTTGAAGGTAAGGCCTAATCATCTGACTTTACTGAGTACGTACCTTTTTTAAAAAGACAAACTAGTGTAGTGTTAGACACCTAGAAACTTCTTACTTTGTCTAGATTAGGCCTTTAGTTAGGGCTAACTAGTTCTAAAGGCTCCTAAAACTAACTACCCGTACCAGTAACGCCAACGCCACGGTTGGCTAGACCCCTTATGAGGGAGTATGACATGTTCTGGCGTGTTAAACCGTCGCGTTACACAGCACTAGTTTTAACATTCATAGGCCTAGCAGTAATCTACAGTAACGTTAAACCCGCTACTAACAAGTTACTAATACTAGTATCTAGAGTTCTAGATCTAGTCTAGGGCTAGGCCTCTCGGCTATACGCTACCTAGGCCTAACTTAGATCCTAACTTCAGAGCTGAGGCGAGGGCCTGCGGAGTGAGGCCTAAAAAAGGTTGTAGTAGTAGCGCCCCCTAGCGGTTTCACCCTAACCCCCCTGTCTACACAGGGGAGGTATAAAAGGGATTGCCTGTACGCGCATCCCTCAGTTGTGACCTGGAACCTGATTGAAAGACCTACTGACTGAGCTACAAGACAAGTTACAGTTGCAACTCACCAGTAGTGCCGGTAAGTACTACCGTTACTACAACAGTGGCGTCACGGACAATTGTCCTACTTCCTGTGCCATTGTTTTCGTGGACATAGAGCCGCAATTTAAGCTGACTCCGCTGCCGCTATTATTTTCGCCAACAGGCGTTGCACTCCTATACCGCACCGATACGCGAAGGGTGGAGCACATGCGACGGAGCCGAGGCGAGAGCTCTTGGCAGCGCGAGGGAGCTTGGCGGTGTCCACGTTTGTCGATTGTTCCTGTAGTGTAATTTGTCTTGTGCTTGTTTTGTCTAATTGTCTTGGTGTAATCGTTTTCATTGGTAATTTTGCTTGTTGGGGAGGAGGAGTGTGTTGATTGTTTGAGTGACAGTGCGTGATTTGTAACATCTTGCACTAGACCAGGCCCACCTGTATTCAGGGAGCTCCAAATTCATTGAAATATCATCTTTTCTGATTGTTCTAGTTGCAAGCGTGTTTCGTTTGTTAGTTTGATTGTCGATGGTGTTTGCTGAAATTATTCTTCGGCGTGATTTCAGCTTGTGAGTGCGATTGTCTTTGTTTGCGTGGTGCGTTTTTCTTTTTAAACGTGGTCCAGGTCTAGATCTCGGTCTAGCCCTGTATACGCGGTTACGTGTATTTGCGTGGTGGTCGTCTGCGTGCTAGATCTACATTTGTCATATTTGTTTCACGTGTTTCGTTCCACACGTGTGTCTCGGTGGCTTGGGTAGGTGGACCTCCCTTGCCCCATTCGTTGCGTGATATCACTGTATTCGTTGCGTGTTGTATCCCTGTGTATACCTGTGTGTCCCAGTTCTGGCGAGTTTTAACTTGCCTGATATTTCGCGCGATAGCGTTGCCGGATAGCTCGTGTGTGCGGTGTGTATTCACTGCACTCGCTAGCCGTTCTGTCAAAGCTTCCAGTGTGTTCAGGCTCTGGCGTGCACAGTTCTCCACGTCCATCGTGTGTAAGGAGGGAGGGTATTTCCCTGCGGTGAGCTGCGCGCCTGTAGTGCTGGACCTCTCTGGCATCGCGTTCCCCTTTCAGTGTATTTTCGTATAGAGCGGCTATTCGTGTTCTTTCTTCGTGTTTTCTCTGTCGCGCTCTCCTACTTTTCGCAACCTGCGAGATTCGAAGCGCGATCTCCTTTCTTTCTCGATCGCGTTTTCTATTGTCGCGCTCATTCTTTCTTTGTTTGTTGCGTCGACATTTTCATTTTCTACTGTCATTCTGACTTTCCTTGCTACCTCTATTTTGCCCTTGCCAGTGCTTTCCTCTCTGTAGGCTGCTTTACTCGTGGAACGTTCGTGTTTTTCTATTTTCGCGGGAATATTTTGCCCCGCGATTAGTTAGTGGCAGCGGAAGTCTGTGCATTTTCCCACCTTTTGTGGGAGGTATCCCCCCCCCCCCCTTACGTGAGGGAGTGCTACGTCCTTCTTTTCGATTGGGAAGGAGGGAGGAAGTTGGTGGGCACCATTCACTCCTCTTTGGTGAGGAGGGCCTGTCATTATTTTCTCCTTTACTTAGGAGGATTGGATTGCATTTCTCCTTTCGCTGTGCGGAATTGCAACCGTTTATACAATAATTTTTAATTGTTTGTGTGACTGTCCTTTGCCTGACTGGTGCTACAATTTGGCTCATTCATTCTGCATCATTTGGCGGTGCTGAAGGACATCATTCCGGTGAGTACACTGTATCTGATACATTACTCCGTTAACTCTTGATTTGTTTGTTTGGATTATAGATTATTACTATTTGTTTTGAGTATCTGTAGTGTATATAGCTTCATGCTGTTACTGTCATTTTGGATTGTTTTGCAGTATACGAAAATAGTTCTGTATCCGTAACCACATTTGACTTGGGCCTAGTTTCGACTGCTTATGACGTGTGCTGTATTGCTGCTGTGTGTCGGGTGTGTCGCATACATTGATTGCGTGTTGTCCTTTTCACTTGTGCTGGTGGTAAAGTTAATTGTGACTGATTGTTTTGCTTCTGCTTTTGTGTTTGTACGGTAACTTAAAGCGTAAAGAGATTGTGTTTTCATAAATATCTGTTTTCCTGCAGGCACAGATTTATTTCTCTAGCATTGCCATATTCTATTCTGGTTTTATATTTGTAGGTCCTAGACTCCCGAGTCTTACCCAAGTTGAGTTGTTACTGTGACCTCCCTATTTTTGTGGTAAGGGAAGAGTGAGATCTTAACAGCTGTGATTATTTTTCAAGTGACATCGGGTAATAGAAACGAATTGTAATTTCCTATTTTAGGTTTGTAATTAGTAGCCATGTACGTTTACAATTGTATCTGGTGTTTGTTTTGAGTAGTAAAAACTAAAGTGAGTAATAGTTTGTGTGTGAAATGATACGGGTCGCTGATTCTGATAATTACACATTGTGGTAATTGGTATATCATTGGTCAGCACCAGTGAGTATATGTTTAAGGTCTTTTCTTCATTAGCACATGTTGTTTTAGTTTAGTTATTGGTACCTGTGGTAAACATATTCGTTGAGTGAATAGGTTGTTTGCATGGGTGCTAGTCATGGCGATGCCCATTAATTATTTATCCCGTAGTGAGTTTGTACGTCTTGGATTGTCGTTAATCCAAGTCAATGACATTTTGAAGCTCCGGAATGAGCATGGAAATGTCACTCAGGACTTGTTGGAGTCCTCTGACATTCCGGGGATCGAGGATCTCATCCCGAAATTTGTGTTCTGTCCGCAGTTAGAGCCTGAAGAGTCTTTACCTTCAGACACTGCGACTGCTGATCCCATTGAGACATCAAGGGGAGGAGTCCAATCTCGGGGGACTTCCCCGTACCCCCATGATGTATATCCTCCCCCCAGGGAGGATCAAACAGGGAAGACCCCATCTTCCCATGCAGGGCAGTTGCGTCACTGCTCATTGCAGCAAGATAGATCCCGACAAGACACCCTATGTGGGAAGTCATATGGAGGTGCTTTCGATTATGACACCTCTGCCTCCGACTCCCAAGAATTTGAGGGTGTAGCAATCGGACAGAAAAGGTTTCAGCGACGTGTAGCTCCCAGAGGGAGGAGTTGGAATGATAGGGAGTACTCCCGAGATAGAGAGAATATTCACCCCCTACCCCAAGAGCATTCATACACACGTATGGGTGGAAGGGCACCGCGATGGGATTACAATGAAACCCAGTGGGGTAGGCAGGAGGGGTACCCTCCTAGCTCTGCCAGGAGAAGTGACTCCGATGACTTCTCCAATGACAGGCCTGGGATGGACCCACCACACCACTGGGGTTGCGAATCCCTCCCAAAGACTGTCACCTTTGATGGAACAGGTAATTGGAGGGCGTTTTGCCGCAAATTTGAGGCTTTCGCAAATGCGAGAAACTGGAGCCCGGCCCAGCGTTTGGATCAATTATGCTGGTGCCTGTTGGGCAAGGCTAGCAATTTCTTTGAGCTTCTGATGAGTCGCGAACCGGAGCTCAAATATTGCGAAGTCATCTATCGCTTTGCAAAACGGTTTGATCGTCAGGAGCCAGCGGAGGCCGCGCAATTAGAGTTCAGCACTGCCAGTCAAAGCGCGGAGGAATCTCTCTGCGAATGGGCGGATCGTTTGAACGAACTTGCTAGCCGCGCATTTCCAGAAGTCCCAGAGAGAGCGGTGCAGCAACAGCTAGTACTCCGTCTATGCCAGGGGTGTACTGACAAGGAGGCAGGGTGGTATGCCCTTGACCGACACCCCCTGAATGTAGACGACGCAGTGGAAGCCTTACGGTGGTATCAACACTCCCGTATAGCAGTGTATGGCAGGCCACGCCAAGTCAAGACCATGGCCCTCAACCCAGAAGATGAGGGAGAAGCCCAGGACTGTAGGGTGGAAAATGCCCCCTTCCATTCAGGTCAAGGAGGTACACGAAATGGCCAACCTTTGCCCACAATGGAGCGCCGATTATCAAATTTAGAAGACTCTGTTGAGCGACTGAGTAAGAGGTTGGATCGCCTAGCATCCATGGAAAACATACTGGGATCCATGGGAAGGAAGCTAGACAACTTGTCCTCCTTAGGAAAACAGTTGAATCAACAAATGGAGAGACAGAACCCCCGTAATTCTGGGGGAGCTCCAAACTCTCCAGGACAGCAACCCCTTTGCGTCCACTGTGGAAAGGAAGGGCATGTTGAAAGGAACTGCCCAAATATGTCCAGACCTAACAACAAGAAGGTGCCACTCAGGAAAACCGAGGAGTCAAACTCCTCGGGGTCGGAGGATTAGGCCCTGCTCCGACCTGCACAACTGAGGGCCAACCTTCCACTGATATCCAGTACAGTGCTGGAGATGAGGATGGCAGTAGCCAGCCTGAATTTATCCCAGTATTTCCTATATTGTCACCAGACAGAGAGGGAGTAAACCAGGTAGGCGATGCACCCTCTAGTCAGAAAGGAAATACAGGTCAGTCAAGAGATGGAGATAAATCCTTTGGGGTGAGTCCCTTGAGGGAATTGGACCCTCAAACACCCCTAGATGAGGTGGCTGTATGCAAGGTGACATCAACTCCCTTGTTTGCAGTACCTATAAAGGTAGGTAATCATTCTCTAAAGGCAGTGGTGGACACTGCGGCGGAAATATCAATCATATCCCAAAAGGTGTATGAAAAGTTACAACCTTGTCCACAGAAGATCAGGGATGTGTTTATTTCCGCAGATGGCCGTGATTTGAGGATGCCAGGTATGATTGTAGACCCCATTCGGATCAAGCTAGGGGGTTGTGAGTTCTTGACGGAGGTTTATGTGGCCCCTATCGAAGGTGAAATGCTGTTGGGGTTAGATCTCCTCCGTAAGTATAGAATTATACTGCACCTACAACATTCACGGCTAGAAATTGGGAATGTTCGCATCCCAATGATGCATGGTGAACAGTCGCCATATGGACGAGCTTCTTGTGTGTGCTTGTTGAAACGCGCAATCATCCCTCCAAACACCTTGAAGAGGATTACTGGTGTGATACACCAGCCAGAGAAAGATCTTGGGATTAAGTTTACCCAGGATATGCTTGGCGGTATCCCACGCTACTTATGCAGTAAGGTGAAAGGGATGGGATAGGCATAGATATCAGGGCCACCCCCCTGTAAGGTGTTAACAGAGGTGTAACAAACCACCTCTATGCTTTCTCCTGTGATTGTGGAAGGTGGATTTATCACACCTTCCAGGTAGGGGTTTAGGTAGGGGGTACCCTGCATAACTCCCCAGTATGCTGGGCGAGTAGCTTCCCTGGTGGTTAGGACACTAGGGAGGAATATGTTTAAAAGGAGATGAGGAAGATCCTATCACCTTTCTTGGGTGTAAGAAGTACTCCCATGCCTGTTTGGAGCTGATACAGCCCAATACCTGTAAAGAGAGTGGTGGCTGCCACCACTAGATATTAGTTTTATAACCTAATGGGAGGATAAGACCCCCACGTAAGTATAAAGTATAGTTTGTATAGGATTTTTTAGGATAAAAAAGATTTGGTTAGGTATCTGTTTAAAAACAAAATTAAAGGCATTTTTGGTTTGGTGGCCAAAACAACATATTTGTTATGGTTCACCAATTAAGCTTCTGTTTTATGCACGTATTTGTTTTAAGAATGTTTTCTTTGGCGGTTTTTATTTGTATATTGGTGTTCCTTGTAACAGGAACAGTCTTATATTTTGGGACTCAGGTCATCCCATGAGAGGGGTGTTACCCTTATTTTAAGGTGTTGTTTTTAATGCTAGTTGGGGCTATAGGGTCTTTACTCCCTCCCAACATCAACGGTCCCTTGCACCTCCACTCAGTACATGAGTGACCTAGGCGGTGGCCCGCTGAACTGCCCTCGGCAGACCCCCGAGGGCTGGTCAGATTGTGCATTCCCATGGGTGGGGCTCTGCGAGATCCCCGGTTGTGCGGGATTTGGGGGTTATAGTTAGGTCTTTATTTTGGCCGGGGTTGATTTTTTTTTTCCTATTATGCCCCTTATTTTATAAAACGGGGGGGAATGTAGTAGTAGCGCCCCCTAGCGGTTTCACCCTAACCCCCCTGTCTACACAGGGGAGGTATAAAAGGGATTGCCTGTACGCGCATCCCTCAGTTGTGACCTGGAACCTGATTGAAAGACCTACTGACTGAGCTACAAGACAAGTTACAGTTGCAACTCACCAGTAGTGCCGGTAAGTACTACCGTTACTACAACAAGGTGTTCCCGGGATAGTAAACGTTTACTAACCAACTAACACGTTAACATTAGAGTCTAAATGTTACTTTACTAGTTTTCTACTGTATTCAAAGGGTACCACGTATCGGCAGGGGGCCTTAACATCGGCACCCTGCGTATCATTACATTACTATAACGAGTAAACGTTAACAATTTTTATGCCTCCGCCAACGAAGTGTTTGGAGGCATTATGTTTTCGGGTCGTCCGTCCGTCCGTCCGTCCGTCCGTCCCGTTTTGTTTTTGTCGATATCTCAAGAACCGTGTGATAGTTTTACATCAAACTTGGTATGAGGGTATAACCTGGGGGGATAATACTTTGTTTAGATTTTAGGGTCACGGGGTCAAAGGTCACAGGTTATTTTGTGAAAAAAAGGTTGAAATTTCATGTTTTTCTCCATATCTCGCAAATGGTTCAAGGTATCTTCATGGAACTGAGTATATATGCATGTACCGATGGGCAGTGATTATCTAGGGAAGTTGGGGGTCATGGGTCAAAGGTCATGGGTCAAAGGTCAAGGTCAACTCCTCAAAATATCACTAATTTCCTTTATTCATGCAATGCCTGAAGGATTTTTTTTTTTAACTTGATGTAGGCGTCTATGCTTGTATAACCCAATATATATTCTGTGGGAAGTTTCTTGCCAAAAGGTCAAAAGGTTAGAGGTCAAGTGAAAGTGCTAAATTGCACTTCTTCCTCCATATCTCAAAAGTAACTCAAGGTATTATCATGAAACTTACATATTTATGCATGTTCTACCTAATAGTGATTCTCTTTGGAACTGTGAGGTCAAAGGTCAAAGGCCAGGTTTAGATAATACTATTTTACCATTTGATACTGAAATTATACTTTTTCTCAATACCTTGAAAATTACTCAATGCATAAACTTATGAAAGGGTCAAAAGTCAAGTAAAAATCATCAGTTCCCCCAAATACCTGCACTCTGATGTTTTAATAATTCATCAAATTGAACCTAGTTCTAGGAAAGTGAACATTCAGCATATTTGTGGCAAACCTGTCATTTTAATATTTTGCCAATTGTGTGAAACTGTCATCACACATTGTCAAGACATTCTACTATAGACCTTAATGCGTATTTAGGAGAACCATGCATTATTGCGGAGGCATACACCAGTCGCCGTAGCGACATTTCTAGTTTGATCTACAGTAAAACGATAAAGTTCACGTGGGATTATTAAAGCGCCATAAGCTATTGTAAATGAAGACACGAAAAACAAACTCATACACAAACTAACAAACTAAACTAAACACGATTCAGTTACTACTGCAACTGGTTTAGGTTCTACCACTAGTAAATATTGCGGACACGACGTATGACTGTAATGTGTGTATTAGTAACGTGTTAGGGGTGCCAATGTTTGGTTAGAAATCTACGTTAAACGTGCCCTTCACTTAAAGCCGCGCAAAGAAAATGCATCGCACATAAAGTAGCCCTCTGAAGTTGGATTAGTCGCTACCTTTTATTTATCTATTTATTCATTTTTGGATACACACTTTCTAGTAGATCTAGACCATAGACATCCATCATGCGACGTAACAGTTATAAAATCTTTCAGGTAAACCGAGAGCTATGACGTACTTTTTTAACAATTAAGTACGGAGATCTAGACCGCATATTTATGCGACGTATTATAAAGCTTTCAAGTAAACCGAGAACTAAAAAAACAAGAAAAAAACCCCCAAACATTGTAAAAAATGGCAAGCTGAATGAAGTCGCAGTTTCTAGAATGCACACGAACACACAGACAACAGACAGACCGATAGACATACAGAGGGGGGCATAGGCGCCGGAAGTGGGGGGGGGGGGGGCAAAACGCATTTTTGCCCCCCCCCCCAAAAAAAAATAATAATAATAATAATAACTAGACTCGGAATTTGTCAACACTGACAAATTAGGTGATCCGATCTCTTCGAAAGTCAATGATTTGAGTCCTGATCCCAATAGGCATGACCGTAAAGGTTCATCTGTGGTTATGGACATTGGCCGTGTGATGTTTGGATTCTCATTTTAAAAAAAAGGGAGTCGGGTTTGCCATCTTTGGTACCATATTCCGTATACACTATAACGAAGATACAGAATAAAGTATATTTGACCATTGACCCCACTTTGCACAGCCAAGATGGCATCTGAGAAAGAAATGGTTATTTTGTGAAATGATCCTGGTAACGTGATCTTTGTGTGTGCAAAATATTGGAAAGATAGGACATGTATTCACCAAGATACAGGATGAAACATTTATGACCTTTGACCCTAATTTACATACCCAAGATGGTGTCTGATCAAGAAGTTGTTATTTTATGAAATAATGTAGGTGACATGAACTAAACATGTGCAAAATATGGGATTGATAACCATTGTTGTTCTTCATCTATTGCACAGAATGTAGTAGAAAGAAAGAAAAATAAAGAAAAAATTATGTTATTTTATAGAAATTTGAAGGAGAAGCATTAAAAAATCAGAAAAAGATAAAAATAGGAAGGGAGATTAAGACTAAATAAAGAAAAAGAAGAAAAAACGAGTTTGAAAAAAAAAATATTGGCAAGGGTGAGGCTCGAACCAGGGACCTTAGGATTACGAGTCGGATGCGCTATGCAATGACCTATTTCATGCTCCATAGGCCCTGTGTATTAAGCAAAATGACGCTGCATCGAAGCCACGTGCCATTTTCAACCAAGTTTTTCGACGTGATGCCGGCCTCGTATGAAAAAATGGAGGGCACATTAACGATAGCCCAAAGTCTCAGCTACAACATACTAAAATCTGGGAAAAATTCACCGAAGCATAAGTGAGCTAATGCTCGAAAAAGATAGTCATGTCAATTTTCACTGCCAGAAAAACTGCTCTCCCATAGAGATAACACGTAAACTGGTCAAATTTGACAAGATTACATTTAATCCATTTTTACGAGGTGATGCCGCCATCCAATCAAAATGTTGTAATTACATTAATGAAAGAACATTTAATAAGCTACAACATACTGAAATCTGGGTGAAAATTGGCAAAGGATAAGTGAGATACGCCCAAGTAAACTTGAAAATTGATGACGTCATTTTGAAAATTTACTTTTTTTACTTTATTAAGAAATTTGATATCTTTGAATCACTTTTTCAGTATCGCCAACCCATAAACTGACATGTACAACTCATCAGCTTTCAGAATATGTAAAGAAAATTGGGGGTCACCGTCCATCCTGACGAGTAAAATCGGATTTAAAATTGGCGGTTTTGGGGCATTGTTGTACTGTATATCGCCATTGACGCGCGCGCGGAATTTCAACTTTGACAGTCCCGTATGACGTCATATTGAGTCGGATTGACTTGAAACTTGCTAGAAATATTCCTTGACTTTTCAGACATCCGATAAATGTAAAAAATCGGGAAATTTCTGTTGCATATGAGCTGTACGTGCGTATATGTGCGCGCGCGTACGCGTCCGTCCAATTTTTTCAATTTTTCAAAAAATGCTCCAAATGGTCTGAAACGTATGCAAAAAAAATTTGAGCTTGATTGGAGCATACAAATATTTCAACGCGCGCGTACGCGCACGTCTTTACGATGCGAGGAATTCTGAAAATATGGGTAGAATTCCCTTGAATTGAAATTTATGTGACGTAAATTTCATTGAGAAATTCCACTCCATTAATGAGATATGATTGAAAATGTGTTTTCATATAATGACGTCATAGTGACGTCACGGTCGACTGATCACTACGATTTTACTTGACATGTCGTCTTTGGGACATGATACACATATGGTATAAGTTTGACATTCATAGGCAATGCACTTTCTGAGCTAGTCTCTACACAACTTTTGCGGAGAAATAAAGAAGAAGAAGAAGAAGAAGAAGAAGAACAAAGAATCAGTACAGATACAGAAGGTGATCCGAGAGGATTCTCGGATCACCTAAAAATGAATTAATAAACAAAGAAAATAAAATAAATATGTATATATATGAACAAAAGGGAAGAAATTGGCTACAAACGGCAGCTTTTGGACTGTAAAATGTCAAAATTTTCAAGCTCGCTCGCTTCTCTCGCTCGCATCCAGCAGTTGAGCCCGGTGCGCCTCCCCCTTAATTTCTAAAGCGAAAAACATAGCTACGACGGCAGTTGTTGGACTCTAGAATGTCAAAATTTTCAAGCTTGCTCGCTGCGCTCGCTCGCATTGAATCGTTATGCCATTCTCCTAATGTTGCTGACAGTAATTGCCAGTAGTTGCGCCCGATGCCCCCACCCATATTTCCAAAGCGAAAGATAAATATAGCTATAAACGGGAGTTTTGGGACTGTAAAATGTCAAAATTTTCAAGCTCGCTCGCTTCGCTCGCTCGCATTGAATCGTTATGCCACTCTCCTAACGTTGCTGCCAGTAATTGCCAGCAGTTTCGCCCGATGCCCCCCCCCCCCTTAATTTCCCAAGCGAAAGATATAGCTACAAACGGGAGTTTTGGGACTGTAAAATGTCAAAATTCTCAAGCTCGCTCGCTTTGCTCGCTCGCATTGAATCGTTATGCCATTCTCCTAATGTTGCTGCCAGTACTTGCCAGCAGTTGCGCCCGATGCGCCGCCCCATTAATTTCCAAAGTGAAAGATATAGCTACAAACCCCAGTTTGGGGACTGTAGAATGTCAAAATTTTCAAGCTTGCTCGATTCGCTCGCTCGCATTGGCCCGAATTCACGAAGGTGGTTTGACAAATTTAGACCATGGTCTAAAGCGTTAAATAGGCGTACCAATACATGCGCGCATCAATGCCCGCATTTTTACTGGATGCCTGTTAGCGTACGCAATCTATCAATCATGTCTACGCAGTAAAAATTTGCATAAACCATGGTTTAAATTTAGACCACCTTCGTGAATTCGGACCTTTGAGTCGTTATGCCATTCTCCTAATGTTGCTGCCAATAATTGCCAGCAGTTGCGCCCGATGCGCCCCCATTTATTTCCAAAGCGAAATATACAGCTACAATTAAAACTCCAGTTTTGGAACTGTAGAATATCAAAATTTCAAGCTCGCTCGCTTCGCTCGCTCGCATTTTATTGTTATGCCATTCACCTTATGTTGCTGACAGTATATGATTTGTCGATCGTTTCACACCGTCATTCCATAATCCATGTAAGGAAAATTTACAATGTTCCTCAATGACTGCGTTGTTGAATGCATCACATACCGTAAAGTATTGTAGTCCCATTATTGCTCACGCACACACGCACAAGCATACAGACCGTCAAAATTACTTTTAGTCTGGGTGCCAGAGGTTGAACCTTGTTTTACCGTCCACCCAATGTTTTTTGATGGTTTTACCCTATTTCGGGGGTGCTGAATCCGAATCCGGACGATGCAACTCTTGCATCCTTGAGGGTTTTGAGATATTCAAGATGGCCGCCAAGATGGCCGCCAAAACCGGAAATTCCCACGTATTTCCTTGTAAATGGTGAGATATTGAAAACAAGTGATGGTTTTACCCTATGTCGAGGGTGCTGAATCCGAATCCGAATGATGCAACTCTTGTATCCTTGGGGGTTTTGAGATATTCAAGATGGCTGCCAAAATGGCCGCCAAAACCGAAATTCCCACGTATTTCTTTCTAAATGGTGTGAAATTGAAAAGAATCGATGATTATCCCTATTTGGAAGGTGCTGAATCCGAATCTGGATGATGCAACTCTTGCATCCATTAAGTTTTTGAGATATTTAAGATGGCCGCCAAAATGGCCGCCAAAACCGAAATTCCCACGTATTTCTATCTAAATGGTGTGAAATTGAAAAGAATCGATGATTCTCCCTATTTGGAAGGTGCTGAATCCGAATCTGGATGATGCAACTCTTGCATCCATGAAGTTTTTGAGATATTTAAGATGGCCGCCAAAATGGCCGCCAATTAAAACCGGAAATTCCCATGTATTTCCTTCCAAATGTTGAGAAATTAAAAACAATTGATGGTTTTACCCTATTTCGAGGGTGCTGAATCCGAATCTGGATGATGCAACTCTTGCATCCATGAAGTTTTAGAGATATTCAAGATGGCCGCCAAAATGGCCGCCAATTAAAACCGGAAATTCCCACGTAGTTACTTCTTAATGGTGAGATGTTGAAAACAATTCATGGTTTTACCCTATTTCGAGGGTGCTGAATCCAAATCAGGATGATGCAACTCTTGCATCCTTGAAGATTTTGAGATATTTAATATGGCCACCAAAATGGCCACCAAAACCGAAAATTCCCACGTATTTCCTTCTAAATGGTGAGAAATTGAAAACAATTGATGGTTTTACCCTATTTCGAGGGTGCTGAATCAGAATCTAGATGGTGCAACTCCTGCATTGTTGAAGATTTTGAGATATTCAATATGGCCGTTAAAATGGCCGCCCAAAACGGAAGTTCCCATGTATTTCCTTTTAAATGGTGACAATTTGAAAGCACTTGGTGGTTTTTATCTTATTTTGAGTGTGCTGAATCCGAAGCTCAGGATACAACTCTTGCATCCTTAAGGGTTTTGAGATGATAAAGATGGTCGCCAAAAATGACCGCGAAAAACGGAAATTCATATGTAGACCCCTATTTCCATGTAAATGGTGTGAAATATAAAACAGTTGGTGGTTTTACACTATTTTGAGTTTGCTGAATTTGAAGCACCAGTATACAGCTCTTACTTCCTTGAGGGTTGTGAGATAATAAAGATGGCCGCCAGAATGGCCTCTAAATGGCCGTCGAAAACGAAAATTTCCATGTAAGCCCTATATTACCTTCTAAATGGTGTAAAATTGAAAACAATTGGCGGTTTTACTCTATTTCGAGGGTGCTGAATCCGAACCTGGTTGATGCAACTTTCGTGTTCTTTTTTAAGGGTTTTGAGATGTCCAAGATGACCGCCAATATCACTGTCAAAAATTGGTAAATTTTAGGCCCTATTCAGCACCCTCGAAACTTGGTTGTTGAAATTCGTCCATTCTTTAGGGTTTTTAGACGTCCAAAGATGACAGTCAAAATAAGTGGCAGAAATTCCAAAGTTAATATATTTTTTCTTAATGGTAAAAATTTTAAAATATATTGATGGTCTTACCCTATTTCGAGGGTGCTGAAGGTCTTTGAAGGTTTTCGGACATCTATAAATGTCCTGTATGAACGGAAACTCCTTAACATTGTTCTTATACTGAAATGGTGAAGTATTGTGCTCCAACGCGAAGCGGGAGATTAAACCCATGCAGGGTGAAAAGCAATCATTCGTATTCTTGAATTCAACTCAGTTGAGCGAATTTGTCAAATCAGCCAAAATTTATTGACAGTCAAAAGGACTGTCACAATGGTATTGTAATATACTGCGATATTCCGATATGTCTCAAACGGAACTTAACACGTACTGGAAAAAAAGAAGTGATATTGACATCATACTGAAACGTACAAACGCAAAGAAAGATACGACTGAAAATGTCTTTATGCATAATTGTTATGAAATAATGCTTGTCGGATGGTTGTGGTCGCCAATAATATGGCTCCATAGATGTAAAGTTAATCCTTTTCGGCTATCAATAGAGTAGAATTGAATTATGGCATGTTGGTATTTGGTGTTGAATTTTGTCTTGTATTCTGACGAGTCTCGCCTCGTATTCTTGTGAAACTTGTCGCATATTCTGATTAGGTCATTGGAAATGATTGCATCCATGACCACTATAGTAGATATCAATAAGGGTAATTTCAAAAGCACTCTGCGCGACTATGATATTCGTAAGTACTGGATTATCAACTATTACCTTCCATGTTGTCGTTTGATTTTTATTTAGTTTTTTTTTTCACGGCACGTTACCTGTGATTTGTCCGTCCCCTCGTGTGTGTTTGTAATAGATTATATATACATATATACATATACACATACATAATGTTACATCATATTAAAGAAAAAAATGAAGCATAACAATAAAAATGTCCCACTCGTTTCTTCAACAATGTCATCAAGACAACCAATATAAACCAAATAACCAATTTGAGTGTTCATGGATAAAGAGATTAAAACTGCTCATGGATTAAGGCAGGTAATGTTGGGTAAATTCAGTACACTTCTCTACATCACTATCACAATATGATTTAGATGAACATGTCTTGTCCATTAATTGTTAGTGTTCAAAACTTATCCATTATATGTAGAGGAAACAGTGTAATCTTGCAATTATTCAACCGCATCTGTAGTCTTGAAGGGTTAATTGCTGGCACACTTGTATCGTACCAACTCAAAGATATCCAGTAGAGCTGGTTTCACTGTATATATACAGCAAGTTCAAACTGTGCCATTGACGAAAACCATCAATTGTTATCAATTTCTCATCATTTATAAGAAGGAAATACATTGGAGTTTCCGCTTCGGCGGCCATTTTGGCGGCCATCTTGACTATCTCGAGGTGCATCATCCAGATTCGGATTCAGCACCCTCGAAATAGGGTAAAACCATCAACTGTTTTCTATTTCTCACCATTTAAAAGCTAATACATAGAAATTTCCGGTTTTGATTGGCGGCCATTTTGGCGGCCATCTTGGCGGCCATCTTGAATATCTCAATACCCTCAAGGATGCAAGGTTTGCATCATCCAGACTCGGATTCAACACCATAGAAATAGGGTAGATCCATCAATTGTTTTCAATTTCTCACCATTCAGAAGGAAATACATGGGAATTTCCGGTTTTAATTGGCGGCCATTTTGACAGCCATTTTGGCAGCCATCTTGAATATCTCAAAAACTTCATGGATGCATGAGTTGCATCATCCAGATTCGGATTCAGCACCTTCCAAATAGGGAGAATCATCAATTATTTCCAATTTCACACCATTTAGAAGGAAATACGTGGGAATTTTCGGTTTTGGTGGCCATTATGGCGGCCATCTTGAATATATCAAAATCCTCAAGGATGCAAGAGTTGCATCATCCAGATTCGGATTCAGCACCCTCGAAATAGGGTGAAACCATCAATTGTTATCAATATCTCACCTTTTACAAGGAAATACGTGGGAATTTCCGGTTTTGGCGGCCATTTTGGCGGCCATCTTGAATATATCAAAATCCTCAAGGATGCAAGAATTGCATCAGCCAGATTCGGATTCAGCACCCTCGAATAGGGTAAATCCATCAATTGTTTTCAATATCTCACCATTTAGAAGGAAATACGTGAGAATTTTCGGTTTTGGCGGCCATTTTGGTGGCCATCTTGAATATCTCAAAACCCTCAAGGATGCAAGAGTTGCATCATCCAGATTCGGATTCAGCACCCTCGAAATAGGGTAAATCCATCAATTGTTTTCAATATCTCACCATTTAGAAGGAAATACGTGAGAATTTTCGGTTTTGGCGGCCATTTTGGTGGCCATCTTGAATATCTCAAAACCCTCAAGGATGCAAGAGTTGCATCATCCAGATTCGGATTCAGCACCCCCGAAATAGGGTAAAACCATCAAAAAAATCGGGTGGACGGTAAAACAAGGTTAGGCCCAAAAAGTGGCTTTGGGACTATTTTTTTTCCAAGTTGCCAGACTTATTGATTGAACATTGATTACTCGCAGTAAGGGCACCTATAGTGCAGCGTAATACGTCGCATAGGTTTTCCTGGCCAATTTCGCACTTTTGTCGGTCCATTTGATAACGGGTTCATTCAAATTAGCGAAAAAAAAAATCTTCGTTATCGCACAATCTGTCTTTCAAAATCAAAATTGCAACTTGTCAACTTTCAATTTAACATTTCGATCTATGAAATTTGCACTATGTGCCTTTCGAATTCGTAAATAAAGATATTCAAATTGGCAGGTACTCTAGGTTCATTCAAATTCGCCATCAGCACTGGCTGATAAGGATATTTCAGTCAGTCAATTTCGCGGATGGGCAGTCAATTTCGCGGATTGGCAGTCAAATTTCATATTCGAATTTCCGATATGTCATTTCTATTTTGAAAAGGTGAGAACATTTAGACATGTGTATTTCGATGTGACTTTTTGTTTCATCCACACACTGCTTTTATTACATGACATTATAGGCCTACATGTAGCGCCTACCGGTATACTATACATTATACAGATTCACTTCATCTTACACTCGTGGCAGCACAAGTTGTTATAGATACAAACGTACATCTCAAGAAGACAGACAAAGAGTTAAGAAGCATTTGAAGATCATAACCTTGACTACCTACAATAGAACTAGCCGACATACTCGGAATAAAGCGCTCAACGACCAGATCAGTTGTGGCCACATAACTGTATCTTCTGACTGGGAGACGCAACAAACTTATGAAAGAACTGTCGCCAAGATAATAAAATAATAAATGAATACGAAAATATGAAATGTTATGATGCTTACAAAACAATGACTATGAAAGAAAATGAAGAAATATCCAAAGCATAAATATGCCTGCTAAATTGACTGCAGTATTAACATGTTAAATTGGGTGCCTCAAAAATGAATTCGAATGAACGAACGCATGCATATGTCATAAAAACCTAAAATGGCATATATCAAACACTTTATCCTGGCGAGGAAAGCGCATGTTTGAGAAACAAGACACCAAACAGGTTAGTCATCGCATTCTTCATCAGCGACCAGGATGCGATGAGATGTTAGATTAAAATCCGTTTCTGAAGCAGACATACACACAAGGGTATACATCTGCCCCTGGTCATTATGTTGTGATCACGTGACTATATCATTCTAAATTGAATGAACGAATAGCGAAATGGTGCTTGTCTTATGAATTTCAGTGGAAAAGGTGTTGATTCGAATGAGGTCCAATGTCATCGAATGCTCAAAATGAAATTGGATGAAGAGATCATAAAATTGAAATACTGAATATGTCATCTAAGCTAAATTTTGCTTAACTGAATGCAGCAACAAGAAATTGGACTGAAAGAACCGCAAAATAGGAAAACCTATAAGATGGCTAACTTCAGTTTCACAATTTGCAGGCAGCGGTACGCCGCGATTACTCACGAAGAGTGAGTTGTTTCGAGTTACGACATGAAAGTCAAGTCTATAATTATCAACGCTTCCCGACAACTGAAAACACTTAGAAATAACTAAGGACTTAAATGCTTGGCTGCATTCCAATCCGCGGGCAACAGATGAGAGAGAGTGGTGTGAGTTCATCAGTGTCACAGTTTACCGACAGCGCATATTTGTGCCAACTATGATAATGGCTGAAACCCGTTTAGAGAGTGAGAGAGGGAGAGATTTTGGGAGCAATACAAATATATAAATTCGAGGAAGAGTTGTTTTAGTCCTTGATCAATGGGGCGATATACTGAAATAACTAAATCTGTTTGCAAATATATCTTCAAAGTATTTCTATAGGTATATCGATCTCGCTATAGACAGTATGGCTTTGGAATGTGTTATAAGAGGGGAACATGATGGTATGAAATGAGAACTTCGGGAAGGATGCAGTAAATGGATCATATATAGTATGAAGTCCATATCCCCATCCGCATTCTCAATCATTTCACACAACTCAGTAGATAAATGGAAAATATAATTTGGAAGTCATCAGCCAAAAAATGTATGTTTTGAATTCAAGAGCATTTATATTGAACAACAAATAGGGTTCCCCCCCCCCCCCCCCCATAGAATTGACAGATCTCTCAATGATCTTTCAAGCGCGGAATTATTTTCCTGGTGTCGCATAGCAATTTGCTATAACATTTTGGTATCATTACTGCTCTGCAAAATGTCATTTGCATATAGGAACTTTGTTACATAGACTTGTACACACTTTTGTTCAAAATGTATCTCCATTAACTAAAATTGCTATTCAATTTCGAGAAGGAAAATTATTCCCTGCTTTCAGTGAACGATCATCTATCTTCCAATTAGGTCTCACAGGATCATCCATCGATTGTTGTACTGTCTGGTCTACATAGTCTCCATCAATTCAAATTTGAACTGGGCCATAATGAATGTCTCTCTGCGGTCCTTCAAGAAATCGCTTCTTCTGAAGTCTTTTAGCGGTGTTCGGGCGGTCTTGATCTCTATAAAGTGAACTCTCAAAGGTCTTGTAAGTCGTTCAGTGATCTTTCAAGAGTCTCTCAACAATGTTGTTCTCTCAACGAACGCTCAGGGATTGCCAAGGTTGTTTATAGGTCATTGTCAAAATTTGCTAAAAATTGACTATCAGATCCCTCAAAGACCTTTCAAGGAACTACGGAGTATTTCAAGATTTGTCCCTGGTCTTTGAGACGGCCCGAGGTATCTTGCCAGTGTTTGGTCTTTCATTGGTTGCTCAACGGTCTCCGGTTTGTGGAGTTGAATCGGGGAATTTTATAGCATAATATCGAGTGATACCATTATCTTGAGGTGACTTTGTTTTGTATTTCCTCTTGGTGATTAATTTCGCCGTGACAGCCCTTTCAACGCAATGAGCCAACCCATTCCCTAAATTCAACCACGAGACGTAGGCCTACATTCGACATCTGAGAAGTTGATAAACGAATTAGTAATACAGTAACCAACTAACAATTTATAGTAGGTGAAATAAGGCCGATTGTGCTACAAGATATAGAGGGCGGTACATAGCTTATTCTGTGGAACTACATGGATTCGAGAGGCGTTTCTTCCTTCTCAAACGACAATTACGAGACATTTTTAAATAAAATATTAGGTGAAGTATAAAGATTGTATAAGTGCAAGCAAGGATTGCATTAAGGAAAGCAGACTTTTACTTTTGACTGACCTGCTGAAGATATGAAATTATTTTATCTTTCCAGAATGAGTGGCTCTTAAAAGCTAAAAAAAAAAAAAAATCAAGAGCAAAATAATAAGAAAAAAAAAGAAGAAGATAGGAACTGATATGACACAGGAGTATTCATAGAATATTCGGAGAATAACGATCAATTTATACTGGTTGCTCATTCAGTCATTCACCAACATATATCCCGTAGGTACTTTCCTTTCTCTTTGTCTCCCTCTCACACCCCTTCTGTCAGTCTCAATAGTGAAGCCCCGAAAAAAAAAAATAATTCGACTTAGCTGACTGCAAAATTACATTCATGTACATTCCACCTTCCTTCCCCTTCTTTGTCTGCCTGTCTGGCTGGCTCACTCGCTCTCTCTCTCTATATATATATCTGCTTTTCCTTATGTTCTCGGGAATTTTCAGAATGAAGACCTGAGGATGGGTGTGTCGGGACAAGTGTAACGAAGCTAATTTGAGAGCCGATGCGTGTTCTTGTGCACCCATTTCAAGTTTTTCTCCGCTGATGGTAATCATTAGTCATAGACAGCGTAAGTTTCTCGTCGGAAGTGATCATTTTAGCAGCACTATTAGCCGGAGCCCCCAACGCAGTGACCGGGCATGACTTGAATAACAGTAAATGCATACAACGGACACGTTGCCTTCGCTATCGGCTTACAGTAACGCAGGTTGTGCATGTGTTCGTGTGCATCTGTGTGTTCTTGATATGCCTTCGACAATCAAATGTGGCTCACTTTGTGAACTAATTGTGCGACCGGCGAACAGACGCGTTGCTCATTCGATTTTCTCTGGCAAAGTTTGGATCATTTCGGAATATCGTCAACATTTATGTTGGGTTGCTGTCTCTTTAGGTCACGGCTGGATGATACTGACTCGTCATGTTACCACGGTGAGTTTTCTGTTCGTTTCTTCAGTCCGTTCTCGCAGGAGATCCTATTTTTTAGAAGACAGCGATTTGAAACAATAACAGATTTAGCATTTTTTGCACAGACTGACTTTTTTTTCTACGACTTAAAAGCAGATATTTAACATTCAGTCTTGTAATTTGCTCTTTTATCTTTACTATGACTTGCTGTATTTTGCGAGCAATCGTGTTAAAACTGCAATAACGCTTTGTTTCAGCGATTGGTAAAAGAAAAAAATAATAAATCAGAAACTAATCGAAAGACTCCCAGTGCGCGCACGTTGACGTGACAACACACACGCATAAACACATTTACAATATTTTTATTGTTAAAAATGTCAGTACGTTCACGGGCACATGCAATTATATTGTATGAATGGAATTGTTTTAATATCGGACCATGTGTATAATAGAGAGAGTCGTTTCCTCACGGTAGCATTTAAAGTGATTTCTTCGACAGTACAATAATATACTGATTACAAGTGATAAAGATAGAAGAAAGCTATATGGCATATACATTTATTTTGTTAGCGATCAGTTCATCAGAGCTGTAGTGATGAGACAATTTTTAAAGACGTTGAATAGCTCGCAACGAGTTCTATGTACAATCCTGCGTGGGACACAGGGGCCCACAGATTATATACTGTCAACGTGACTGTCCAGTGCGAAATTCCAAGAACTCAGACATTATTGGAGGAAATAAGGAAGACGGCGTTGCGCAAGAGGAAAACACAATCAAGGCATATGGCTATAACGATTTATGAATGTAGTTCCTATACTGTTAATTCGGCCACAAAGTGAGTGCACGCAAGTACTTGTACATGAAAAGTAATATGTAGCGTAATTTAAACCATCATTATTTTTGACTTTTACACTTAAAACAAAAAACAAAAACGCTTCAACACTTCTTGACACTAATGACATTGGTTTACGTAGAAACGTATTAGCGCGTATATAGGAACTGCTGTCTATTAAAATTGTAATCTTTTATTGCTGTATTTCATCAAAACGGAATTATTCAGTATACAGTATTTCACCAAGTGACTGAAATCAGTTTGATGGACAAACAGTACTAATGACACAGAAAAGATGGATATGCCACTGAACGTCTCATGATATCTCACATCATCTAGATTCATTGAATCCAGCGGCTTGTGTAGCGAGTATACAGCGTGCATAAAGAAATCCTTTGTATAAAGTTCGCATGCAATAGAAATGGTGTCATTGATATTTTTTTGATATCCTTTTTACAGTCGAAATGAAGAATATAATTTGAGTCTCTCTTGACACTACTTACAGATGTGACTGACCTTCGACTTTTCCACATGCCAACTGACTATAGGCAGGAAGGTGCCACCTCCCTGCCTATAGGTAATGCACATTATTTTCATTACTGTATATTTCTAATTAGTGTAAAGGCTTTTGAATGAAAGACAATGGATCAGTCTGTTGTATTTGACTCTGCATATGCGAGGACAGGAGATATGTTTTCTTACTGTTAATTCCATTAAAGAGACAGGGGATGCCGTATTAACATGGTGATCCATGATTCAAACTTTATTCTTAAAATCTCTAAAGATTCTCTCTCTTCCTCTCTCTCTCTCTCTCTCTCTCTCCCTCTCTCTTTACCAACCGCGGGTTTTGCCGGTATTCAGTGGTAAAATTTACGAGAAACTCTGCTGTTCATGTCACTCTCATTACCGAAATCGTGATATTGTTCTCAGTTCAGTTATAAAGTTTACGTTTATTTTCTAAAGTTAATGTTAGAACCGATAAATTCAGAGCTGGTTTATTGCCGTTTTGATTCTATGTTGCTCTGCGTAAGGCAGATAGTTACGGTCGATTATTACTCTTCAACACTTTTTTTTTCTTTCTTGTGTTTTTGTGTGTCTATGCTCTGCAGTCCTGCAGATCATGTCAGTAATTTTGTTTCAGTCACTCCTCCTAATGGTCAGTTACAGCACGTCACGCACCGATGCACCTCATCGTATACATCCCGTGTATACGGTGTGCACTGCACTTCCCGTTGCACCATACTTCATGATAGGCCATTACTGCGTAATGTCACTCATTGTAAATGGATTTTGATTTTGGAATAGATGACCAACAGCTAGTCAACCACACAAGCCAGTATTTCACTATCAATGAATTCAACAGTCAGTTTTTTTTCAATAAGGCAAATCAGATTTGTGCTAATTTCAGTTTAATTCACCTTAATTCAAGAAGTTTAACTAAAAATTTCGATACGTTTGAATTATTTTTAAGTTCCCTCAATGATTTTCCATTCTCCGTTATAGGAGTCACCGAAACATGGTTGCACACCAATTCCCCGGACCTATTTGGCATTGAAAATTATAATTTTATTCGTAATGACAGAAAACATGGCATAGGAGGTGGGGTTGCCATGTACGTTAATAATCATATTAGATTTAAAATTCGAACTGATTTGGGTATTCAGGGAGCAGAAAGTTTATTTATTGAAATCTTAAATGATAATGAGAAAAATATTATAGTTGGTACTATTTACCGTCCTCCACAAAATGACGTTCAATCTTTTATTGACAACTTCGACCAATGTGCTAACGAAATTTTTGGAGAAAGAAAATCCATTTTTTTGATGGGAGATTACAATATAGATTTATTACAACCTACCCATTTCCATGACATATTACTTTCCAACTCACTGCATCCCCACATCAATAAACCTACCAGAATAAATAACACCACCAACAGTAAAACATTAATAGATAATATACTGTCTAATGTTATAACTGAAACCTGTATCAACGGTATCCTTTATTCAGATATATCTGATCATTTACCGATTTTTATGATTAATGATAAATCTGTAATAACTCCAATACGTCGCCAACCCAAACAATATTTGAAAATGTATCGAAATGAAACGCCACAAAATATTGAGTCATTGAATCAAGATTTATTCGAAGAACAATGGAATGACGTCTTTGAACTCCAAGATGTTAATTCTTCCTACGAAATTTTTTTACAAAAACTATTAGATTATTATGATAAACATATTCCTTTAACTCCCAAAGTAAATGGAAGGAAAAGAGCCCGGCAACCGTGGATTACTCAAGGTCTTATACATTCCATTCTTACTCGAAACCGTCTTTATAAAATATCTCTGAGGAAACCTACTCCTGAAAACGTGAAAAGGTATAAAACATATAGAAATAGATTAACTTCTTTGATTCGAGTTTCACGTAAATCATATATTTCAAATAAACTCGAATCTAATAAGGATGATAAAAATGCTCTTTGGCGGATTGTTAATGAAATACTCAAAAAGAAACCTACGGAATGTCCTGATAGCATTACCCATAATGATAAAGTTATTACTAATTCTGATCAAATTGCAAATATTTTTAACAATTTTTTTGTTAATGTTGGTCCTTCTTTAGCTGCATCTATTCCCATAAATGATATCAAAAATTATAAAGATTACTTACCTGAAAGTAATCAAAACTCATTGTTTTTTACTCCAATAAATGAATCAGAAATTATTGATATTGTTCGATCTCTGAAATGTAGTAATTCCTGTGGGCCTGACAAATTAAGGGTGAATTTTTTGAAAAAAATAATCTACCCCTTAGCAGCCCCTCTCACCCATATATTTAATTTATCCTTACTTAACGGTGAGTTTCCAGACTCTTTTAAAATCGCCAAAGTTATCCCCATTTATAAAAGAGAAGATCCATCACTGGTGAAAAATTATAGACCCATCTCATTGTTACCTGCAATATCGAAAATTTTAGAAAAATTAGTTTATAAGCGTCTCTCCTCGTTTATGATTGAAAATGAAATATTAAATGTGAATCAGTTTGGCTTTAGGAAAGGATTTTCTACCGATTATGCTATAATTAAATCTGTTGATAATATTATTGATGCGCTTATTAAAAAGGAGCACATAATTGGAGTTTTTATGGATCTTAGTAAAGCATTCGACACTATTGATCATGACATTTTATTTGAAAAATTACATAATTATGGTGTGAGAGGGATTACTTTGTCATGGTTTAGAAGTTATCTAAGTCATCGAAAACAATATGTTGCATTTAAATCCAGTCATTCGTTCCATTTGAACGTGTCATGTGGTGTCCCTCAGGGATCTATCGTCGGGCCTCTACTTTTTTTGATTTATATTAATGATATCATTAATTCCTCTCCTCGTTTAAACTTCATTTTATTTGCAGACGACACCAATGTTTTTTATTCCCACAAGGATATTGTAACATTGGTGGATACAGTTAACATGGAATTAAGTAATATTTCGAAATGGTTTAGAAGTAATAAGCTTTCATTGAATATTGATAAAACATGTTTTATACATTTTCATACGCTTCAATCTCAACCCACCCTTCCTCAAAGTATTTCTATTGATGATATAAACATTGCTGAGAAACATTCAACCAAGTTCCTAGGAGTGACCCTAGATAACAATCTAACTTGGAATACTCATGTTCAGAATATTATAACAGCAATATCTAAGGCAACTGGTGTGTTAAGGAGAATAAAATACTTAATTAATGATCAAACTTTAATGATGTTATACAACACTTTATTTCTACCATATGTAATGTACTGTAATATTGTATGGGGCAACTGTAGCAAAACCAAATTGAACACAATTTTTCTTCTTCAGAAAAAGGCTCTTCGTATATGCACACATTCAAATTTTTTGGCTCACACTGATCCCATATTTTATCGCCTAAAAACCCTAAAGGCCCATGATATACATTCATATTTAACTGCTATATTTATGTACAAACACATTCGAAATTTATTACCATTTTTCCATAATGCCCTAGTTACTAATGATCATATTCACTCATACCCTACCCGTCGTTCCCATGATTTTCATTTAAGTAATCCAAAGCTTTTACTTGCTCAAAAGTCGATTAGACATCACGGTCCGGATACATGGAACACTCTTCCCGAAGAGTTGAAACAGTGTGCCTCCTTGTTTTCATTCAAAGCAAACTTAAAGAAGCATATTTTATCACAGTATACTTCAAATACGAATTAAGCCCGAATAATTTATATGACTTATGTTGGTCTCCCGATAGTAGCAACATCGTAAGTCATTCCCTCTTCCAGCAAACCAATTTTATCATTCCAAATCCCAGCCTATCTGCCCCTGTGCACTCTCAAGCACTCGCACGCACATTCACCACCTTCACACATCAGAGTTTATATTCCCCTGCTATCCTCGCAGCAGAATTTGTATTGTTTACCAATTTACCTATACCTACCTTTTCCTCGGGCCGGCCATCTTTTCAAGCAATGCTTACAATGGCGGCCCTCTGCATTATCATTTCCTAAATATAATATTGTTATTGTAATCCCAGCTGCATAGACATGCATACTGTAATATCATTAATTTCCTTTTATATCATTGTTTATGCAAGTCAAACGACTCTGTTTCAAATATACTTTGTATATTTCCCATGTTCACGATTATTCAGTTTATGTACAATGTATATTGATTTGCAGAAAATAAAGTATCTATCAAACAAACAAGGCGTTAAATGGCACTCCAAACCAATGTTAGTGTGTTTGGTCTGACGCATAACATTGATTATGGCTTTCTTATCCGATTTAGGTCATTATACTCACCGATTTATTCTGCAGGTGCTCTTACTTTTTGTTATGTGTTGTTTGGTATCTTTCTATCATTGGCAACCCCCCCCCCCCCAAAAAAAAAAAAAAAACCACCAAACAAACAAATACTAACAAACTTCTGTGGTTTCAAAGTTGGCAGCCAACGTGAAGAATAAGTACATCTTCGCATGCAGCGGTAATTTGACTTATCAGGAAATATAATAAGTAATCATTGTCTTTACTGTTCTCTCCATACTTCACCCCCCTCCATTTCCAGCAAAACCGCAGGTCAAAAAACAAAAGGATGATCCGCCTAAGGCCCGACTGGCACACAAGGCCATGGTCATTAACAAGCTCGCGACCCACGTTCCCGATCTGGTCCTTACCAGATCCAACACGACGCGCCTGCCGCATAGCCAAAAGTTTGAAGGAGTCTTGATGTTCGCCGACATCTCGGGTAAGCTTTTAGTGCACATTGTGGATAAAATGGGCATCGATCTTTGTTTTTGTTTCTTAATTAATTAGTTAGTTAGTTAGTTAGTTAGTTAGTTAGTTTGTTAGTTGGTTAGTGAGTTTGTTTCTATGCTTTTGTTACGTTTTAAGGACACATGAACATGCCACCTTTGTCTTCTTTTTTCTGTTGCTTTTGTTACTTGGCATGTTTTTTTTTTCTTTTGAACCTTTTTATTAATCAGATAATTGGCATGTCTATTAAAACAAAGCTGATCATATGAATTCATACAGTAGGAACAAAATGCAACAACAACAAATATGAAACAACAAAAAATGTAAGGAATTACATCAAACAGCATAATAGAGATACACATAGTGGGTTATGGTATTCATGAAGGGTAAGGATCAAAATAAATCTTCTAGAAGGGACAATTTCTTACAATGAATTTCGTCAGTTTTCTTTCGTTTGGAAATGTAAAGTATTTTGTGTTCTAAAAAAAAAAATGATGTCAATCCAGATAAAAATCGCATTTGGGCGGTGAGTTGGCTCAGTCGGTAGCGCGTCTATCTCACCACCCTAAGGACCCGGATTCGAACCCGAGTCTAGACTGAGCAATGTTGTGTGTAATCATACCGTCCCCTATAGCAAGAGGCAAAAACACTCTATCCCTCGGATAGGACATAAAATGGAGGTCCCGTGTATGAGAGAGTCACAACTCATGCACGTAAAAAATCCCGCTTCATTCATACATCGCAAAGAGCAGGGTGTTTAACCCGGTGAAGTGGTCCCACCTCATCACATCCAACTGGACCCCATGGAAGATCAGCTAAGCGTATAACTGAATATGGGCTATCCAGCCATCTTCTCAGATGGAAATGAACAAAGAAACAAACAAACAAATATAAATGTTTCTCTTTAACATTGTCTTACACCTTGGTAGCTGTAAAATTTAAAAAGGGCGAAATAATCGAAGCAAAACATAATTTTATTACCAATTACGTTGTGGATTACATACTTTTCATATGATACATGTAGATGAGTACAAATTTGGCTTCAGGCTCCAGATACTAGTTCCGAAAAGAAGTTTAAATTCATCAAAATCATGTTTTATCATTTAATTTTCTTTCTTCTGTGTTCTCTCTAGTGTCAGTATCATGTAATGATTTTTGCAAGTTTTTCGAGGCTGAGTGTGACATTGGCTACATGAACTTGTGAATACCTTACAAGGAGACTTTGGCAATGGAAAACACGACAAATCAAAAGGATGCACGTCATTTCATCCGCGGTGTACAATAGAGAAGATAAACAATGTAGGAAAAAATGATAATTCAGTCACGCTTTCGTACATAGGTACCTGCATCACATTGCATCGGCAGAGTCTAACATTATCATTTTCAAGTTCATTATCATTATCAAGTTCAGTTAGTTTCATCCAAGTTCGGAAACGAAAAAGCCTCGCAACTTCAGGAGGTTCTCCCGTAACAAGAAAATCTTAATTGTTTTCAAGTTGTTTTTTTTTTCACTGATCTGTTTTCATGTGAGGCAAATCTAAGATGCGTTGTAACATTGACGTGTAACATTTCTTTTTCAACAGTAAATGTTTTTACAACGCGTTATACCAAAACAGTAGCAGAATGCTCTGTCCGATACGCTATTGCAATATAGTATGTTGTATACGTTGTACTTTTTTTTTCTTGAACTTGTATCGAGAAAAAAAAAATGTGCTGTTAGAAATAAAATCTAATTTGAATTGAATTGAATTGAAGTAATTAAACATTGCTCACCAATGTAAATGGCAAGGACTTTGGGGAATTTTTTTTTGTCTTACGTGCAGACCAACTCAATGCGAATCAATATCCAAATACACTGGTTAATGCAAATCCAAATACACTGGTTAATAAAGTGGTTAATGCATCCACATCGACGTGTACACACACACACACACCTGTAAGAACATTAATAACGAAAACCTTTTGCTACATGTGAACCTCAATTACACTGGAAGAATTCATCTGACCCATGAGCCTACTTGAGGATATTCAGTGACGATAGCACCTATAAGGACACACAAAAAAAAATGTTTCAAGTCACTTTTGCCCAGTCATTCTCAAGCAGTGTGGTAGGAATGAGCCATTTGAAATCACAGCAGGTGATAAGGGCACAGACGATAAGACGCGAGTGCTAATCCTTATTAAGCTCAATATAAAACGCGTTAAGCCCAAGGAGGTATGATGGTGTACCTCCTTGGTCAGCCACACGGTCTACAGCTACATTAGGAAGACCTCATGTTACATTCTGTTCATTGAGAAAATTTGAAGATAATAGAATTATGTTGAAAGTGTCGACAATCACAATATTTCGGAATATAACCGTGTCAAGATGTGCTTCTAAGCTTTGGTAGGGCAAGAATAGAGCAACATATAGGATCTCAGTGTGATGTTACAGGTATAGTAAGTTCATAATTTTGGCAAGATGTGATGAACATCCGTACAGATTGATAATAAACACCCAAACAAACAAACAAAAGACAAACAAACAAACACACAAACAAACAAACAAACACACAAACAAAATCCTGCCTCGGTAACTACCATGACTACAGCATGTTTTGCTATTGATCTCAGCCAGAGGTCTGGACGTCAATGTCAGTGGGCTGGTAGCTTACATTCAAGTTTTTGGATATTTTGCATATTTGAGAACACTGTTACAAGTCATTCTGTTCACCTATGTGCATACTTTTTCAATGTATTTCAATACATACGTAATATGCATTTGGAATCCTTCATTAGGGGAAGCTTTCTGGTTGTCAGGAACAGCCTTTGCTGAAAAGGGATTTATGAATAATATAACATATTGGTTTATTACGGCGGATCGAGTTCTCAAAGTAAATGAAAGCAAATATTTCTACTCTGAAGCTTGACGCAATGATAAACTTCAAGTTCTGGTGAATTAACACTTGCTTATAATGTTCACTTTCCCCCGTAAAGTTTTTTAGCACTGAACAGCTTTTCTCATCTTGATCCCTCATTACTTTTGCCATTCTGTAAGCCTGACTTTGTGAGATTATACTAAGTGTTATTGTATCTTGTGTATAAGCTCAAGGTGTTTTATAAGCATTGCAATATGATATAGTATAATATGAATATGTGATAATACATATGTATATAATGTTGATTTCATAGATAATCAGTACAGTATTGAATGCAATGGTGGTTGAAATAATGCACTCAATAGGGGCCAAATTCTTCGGACTGCTAAGTTAGCAAAAAGTGAGCTACAATTTTCATTACAGTCAACAGCATGCTTATATTGTATGTAGCTGTATAATTGACATTTTTCAATTATTCCCTTCATTGTATAGAATTGATAACTATGAAAGCAACTATCAAACATGGACGATGTTTCACGTGCATAATTCGTATTCGAAGAAGTGTAGTATGGATAAACTTATAGAAAATGAGATTGTGGGATAGTTGATTTTCGGGGGTTATTTTGCGATGATTTTTTTTTTTAAATACTGATAGTGAGTGTGGCCTTGATTTAGGGATCTAAAGACCAATATGGCATGAACATCCTTAATGAGCCATATTGAATGTCCATGAAGGTTGTCAGGCTATACATGAGTGCATGCATGAAACGGCGGAGACAGGACAACGATTTGGAGCAAAGTCCGTGTTCTCTGTAACAGTTCACATGTCACATTGCATTAGGCCTGAAAACCTTGTTCCACAGCAGCGTAGCTATTAATAAAATGTAATCCATGATATCAAAAAGGCAAAGTGGAAAATTCATTGGCGCGAGCCGTTAGTCACAGCCTGTGGCAATCCGGGTGGATAACACCAGACTGGTGCTCCTTAGATATTTTGATGATCATACCCTGCTAAATATAGCTTGGTACGGCTTAAAATAGCTGCTGTGTTAGGCAAAGGGCGATGCACATGTTGCCTGCATCAGCTCATTCAAAAGATTTGCCATAAGTGATTTTTTTTTCGTAACTTTCTAACTATTTCTTTTTTGTTTAATTCTTTCATTCTGAAGCCTTGAAGTGAAATACCAGAGAAATTATTCCAGATCGATATTTTGTCAGGATCTCTGTCTACATCCCGGCCACGACACGCCCACATTGTCTTTGAGGAAGACAGTGAAAAGAACATAGAGAAATTCTCTTGCAGACAATCAGATCACACCGAAGGATCTGATAGACAGATTAGGAGAATACGTCAGAAGTATTTTAATGCAGATGCAGTCATGGAGTACTCAGTCTTGACAACAGAAATTAAGACACATGTTTATGAATAGCAACATTTTCCCACACAGACACGCGGAGGAGTCTCATAAATTCACGTAATATTCATGCCTGAAAATGATCTTCAGATACTCGCTTTCTCTCATCATGCAATACACTTTTTTAAGTTACTCGTTTTTATCTTTATCACTTCCTGATTTTTTTTTTTATCATTAAATCATAGTGATCATTCATCACTCTGCACAAAAGCTAAAACGTTCTGTCTTGTCTGTGTAAACGAATTTTCCATGCAATGTCGTCAGCTTTCTTTTGAAAGCATGAATGTCCGGCGATGTTTCAGGCATAAAAATGTTCAATGACCGAAAGAAAGAAAGCGAAAAATAATACTACATTGATAAAATGAACAGACTGAAATTTAAAAAATTATTTTCAGAATGTCAATTCAGTCATGGTACACGGATTCATTATTGCAAAAGGCCAGTCGGCCTTCTATTTTTTTTCTACTGTAAAAATAGTTTGCTTTGTTGTAGTTAAGTAATATCGCTAGTTTATTATAACTTTTTGTTTTGTTTTTGTGTATTCAATTAGGCCCAAAACATAAAGTTTTGCTTACTGGGGACCATCACGTATAGTAATTTGATTTTCTTTGTATTTCTGTGTATGTTGTCAAGATAATTGTACATATTATTCTTTCTTCATGCGCATAGTTAGCTATGATGAATGATAAATCAATACAATCTTTTCTCAAGTGATTTGCTGATCTAATTGTACCATCACGCAGGAACAATAAATGAATGAAATGAATGAAATTCTATGTTTTGTAAAACTTTTCAAAATGAAGAACGAGTGTGCAGAGCAGATTTTTTTTAATGAAATATCCAGGCAATTTGGTATGCCAGAAAGTATCAATAGACATGACAAATATTGATAACCCGGTATAGATATAAGTAAAGAACAAAAAGCATCAACCATGCATACACTTATGATCGTATGTGGCACCTAGGGACTTAACTAAGCAGCCGAGACGGATGTGATTCTACACTGTAGGCCTACTACATCACTGGAATGGGCCCTGCATGAATCGTTGAAACTGATACGTACCTCGTTCAATGCACGACAAGGCATGAAGTTATGACCGATGATAATCATCAACCGCAATACTGTTGCCAATGGTTATGATTAACATGTATGATAACATTGCCATTTGAGATAATAGGACCGCAAGGGTCAAACAAATTGACCAGAAGGTTATTTGCATGTACTAGTGTCAGTTTCTCCTCAATTGTGCAGGGCCTTTTTACCGATTTCTCGATACTCTATATGGTTCATTTCTTCCAAACTCTTGCAGGCTTTACAGCTCTATGTGAGCGCTACAGCATGAGCTCCCGGTCGGGCTGCGGCACGGATCGTCTTTCCCGCGCACTCAACGACTACCTGGGCGAGATTGTTGAAAACATTCTCGGGACGGAAGGCGATGTCCTGAAATTTTGCCGGTACGGACAAGATAAGCAAATGTTGTAAACCTATGTGAAGTCCGAGAAATAAACCTTGTGTTAATTCTAGGCGCATTATATCAGTAGATTCATATCACATCATAATTATACGCAAAACAATATTTAAAAAAAGATGTTAATTGATTATACTGAAACAAAAAAAGTTAAGGATTGTTCCCATCGACATCCGACTGTTGGGTAAACCACGTACAGTAACTTTCTTTTCTTTTTCCTTTTGGAAGGATTCTTTCCAGAAATCTGTGTTCACGGAGCAAATATATGTGACATCATACACGTTAAACAATATGTTCAAGAAACGTTTTTTATGATTCTTGACACATAATGTGAATGATTCTTCCCATGCACCGACATCCGACCACATGGAAGAATAGAATCATTACAATAATGAATCTGAAATGGGCAATCCATCCATTTTGTAGTCTCTCTTTGATTCATGTATGATTTATGTATTATTCTGTGTATTTTTAATGTGAAACGGATAATAAACAAACAAACAAACGACTGATGCGTCAGTCAGATAAGTTTCTTTCCTCTTTTTTTTTTTGTTAAAAGATTCTTCCTTGGACTTCATTCATTCACGGAGCAAATTCATTTCACATTATACGAAAACTATATGATTTCAACAAGTTCGTATGATTATATTGAAATATAAAGTGCATGATTGTTCCCACCGACAGCCCGACTGATGCGTAAGTCACTTTGGTTTCTTCTCTTCTGTTCTTTTAGAAAGAATCCTTTTTTTTTTTCCCATTCTACGAATTTTGCATTCATGGAGCGAACCGTATCCTTTCACATGTAACTGCCCTGAATTCGTACAACTGTGAAAACTCTTAATTGTAACAATGGGCAATGCGCTTGCCAAGCTTTATCGGAAGACGGCTCATATCCCGCAATTAAGTAAGTAATATCTTGTGAGGCAATTTAGCTCATTTAAAAAAAGGAGGGGGAAAAAGCGGCGTTATTCAGGTTACTTGGTGACAAGAAAACATCATAACTGTCCCCTCGCCTCCCCAGAGCGTGGTGCACACCGACCATTACGTAATATTTGCAACCATAGAAGTGGAAATGGATTTCCACAGGACGAAGACGGACGAAGAACACAAAATGTTCCAAATTGTTGACAAGTCGAATAAAATACTTTTTTTCCACTTTATGTATGTAACATCCTCTGCCATCTGTTCCGTTTTGCCAATGTCAGTACTTGTTCGGTCTATTGAGCCCAGACTTATTACTGTGTTCTTTATCAGAAGGCCTATTATACTAAATAGACATCTTCCACATCGGTCACTCTGAACAATGAATATGTGCATAGCTCTGATATGAACTCAGACCTGAATAAGTTGTTTAAATCATGGCATTTTCAATCATTATAAACGAGCTTGAGATATCCTGTGCACAGCTTCGAAATTCGAAGTAGATCAAATTTAGAAACAAAACAAAAAACGAATCGAAGTGCAGTAATGAAGTGAATTCAAAATTTAAAGCCAGCAGGGAGCAGTGCAAGTAATAATTAGATATTCAGGCTACATAGTTTTGAGTCTTGTTGCAAATATATTTGTATACGTCTACATGTAGCCAGCTGAATTTCAAATTGTCGTTTACCATTTGAGTCACTATACCATTGCATGATGGATGGGGTGCCCAACAGAAAATCACTGCACACTCTTGTAATGAGAAAATAAATGATGTCGATTTGGCAAAGAGGGTAAAAGAGAAAGAGAATACAAGAAATGTGAACTTATCAAATTTCTCACAATACAGGACAAGGGGTAGGAATGATCTGCGAAAAGATTTATACAGTTGTATTAAGTTTGTGCCTGACTGAAACTTACTACGAGATTTGAACGTGTCAGTGAGCTATAGTCAAATTACAATGCATTGATTGAATCCAGTTTGTATGCATAATTGGTTATTGCTGTGTGGGAGAATCGTCGGACCAGTTATCTGGCTATCAAGAAGCAACCGTTGTAATAAAGGTGTGCAGTTGATTTGCATATACGCAGAGAAAAATGGTCCGATTGTACCCCGGCAGGCGATGCCTTCTTAGCACTGTGGAAGGTGACGAGGGCGAACATGGATCACATCCTCACCCGGGTGATCAAATGCGGGCTCCGTATCCAGGAGCGGTGCGACAACTGGGACACGGAGGTCGGAGTCAAGCTCAGAGTTAAAATAGGTAAAATGTCAAAAGAACCCCTCCCCCACCCCCACCCCAAAAAAGGAACAAAAACAAAACCCAACAACATCAATACCAAAGCAGCACCCCAAAATGATAAACGAATATGATAATTGCGAATTCATATCGTTGTTCATTCCGAACAAAAATAAAACAATTTTAAAAAAATCTATGGGCTCTTGCACAGCAATTTCTCTCAGTGAGAAAAAAAAATATAATAAAGGTCGTGTCTACGGTTGTCTCTACAACTGAAAATGTCTAACGGTTTAAAGTTTACTTTAAGCAGAGTTTTCTCATGCCGCATATTCGGTGACATGCTTAAACAAAAAGTAGGATTTGGAATGGGAGGGGCGGGAGGAGAGATGAATTTTTTTTCAGTAGCTGACCTTGACTGAACGAAAGGACATCGTTGACAACGAGTGAACCAATTTCAATGACCTTTATTTTCTATTGATGAGATATCATGTGAGATTTACGAAATTACATGTACGAAACGGATGTTACTAAGTTGTTCAATAGCTTTGCTCTCATTAGTTCAGTCAACTTGAAAAAGAGTGTTTTTTTTTTCATCTATTAGGACTTGCTTTACTATTCCTTGCCAACGGTAATCCTCCTCCCTCCCATTATTTCCCTCTCTTCTGTGAAGCCTTGTCGATCGGGCCCGTGCGTGTGACCACTGTGGGGAACGAGAGCTGCTCGCATTTTGTGCTTAGCGGCCCCGCGGTGCTCGAGGTGAACATCGCGGAGAAGTTCGCCCTGTCTGGCGACGTCATCCTGTCGCCCAAGGTGTGGGCCTACTGCCCCGATCACGAACTCATCGAGCATACTTTCAAGGCGGATGACAAACACTTGGCGGTAAGTGCGCCGCGGATTCAGCATGTTAAGTAAGCGTCACATGAATGGTTGAAGTCAGATTCCACCGTCTAGCTAGATAAGCGCCTTTAATCCAGCGGTTGGGAATTACTTCAAACCGCTTCTTGGCTGATGACGTCCCGTTTCTTATCTGCTCAGTCTTTCCGACAGTCCGAGGTAAATCCCGGATTCAGCTATCATTGCCGATTTTCGTCTCTCCTTCTGATACAATATATGTCGCCCGTTTTGGAGAATGCAACTGAATTATCATACAATGTTGGCGTCGATGATAAAGTTGGTTGCGTACGTTTGAAAAAAAGAAGAAGAAGAAGTCATTATACACGAAGAGAGAACCATACAGATCGGTACCTTGCCTTAAAAGGTCGATTTCTTCATTTATGTCGTCGAAGTTATGTATGGGCTAGAAGGAGACCAATACACGATTATCTAAGCAAGATCATTCATGTTATTGACGTTCCAAAGAAAGATTAAAAGCATCAGCAAGGAATTCTCACGCATAAGTTTTCGTTGATTTGGTAATATTGTCTAAGATTCTGAGGTGGATTATTTCATTTATTAGAGGAATTATATGCAAATGCTCGTTCGCCACAAAGTCTGGTTCTTCTGTTTGGAATAACAAATAAGTCTTTGCCGTAACTATGTCATTGCCTTCTGCCACTTGTTCACACAACAATGTCTAGATATTTTGAGTATGTGTTGGTGAGAAGATTTCACATGGTCCTAAATTTGCTCCTTGATATTTTGGAAATGCCCAAATGCCTCAGGTGACCGCATATCATCGTCGCAAACCGAAATCACCGGGTAAAGGATCCAAGGCTTCGTCGAGCTTGCCGGGGAGCCAGAGACAGCGGGCCGGAACAACCAAGAGCGCGTTGAGTAAGCTATTGCTTGATTTGAATGAATAAGCTAGTTCGGAGTTATAGCTCATGACACATTGGTACGATTGACCTTTCTTTTTCTCAGACGGTTAGGGCACTTCATTCGTTTTCAGAGAGACATAATGCATAAGGTTTACGTAAAAATTTATGGGATTCATCAATCCTGTTCAAACAAAGAATGAACTTGCGTAGCGACCAGATGACCAGGCGAATGATCCGTCAATTAACACCTGTGAAAGCATCCTTTTAATTATTTGGCATTGAATGTATAAACACTCTCTTTCTATTGATAGTGCCAAATACCACTTTTGCTGTCAGGTGGATGTGCTGGCAAGCAACATTTATGAGGATTACGTGAATAATCATTACATCACAGATGATTATCCCAGTGAATTAAAAAACCCACATGCCTGTTGGTACGAATGACCTTTTTTCTGCTCATGCGCAAAGTGGAACTGCGAACAGGCTTATACTGATGTTGTTCCGCTTCACATTCTGTTTCAAGCATTGAAATCCTGTTCTTAATCCGATCCTTTTGAATTGCTGCTCATATGAGCCCAACCACCCTACCTCATTATGTACAAATGTGTGTGCTAATACTGCTACTAATTACCATTTTTTTGTTCCAGTGTACGGAAATTTGTTTCTTGTAGGGTGTTACCCTTCAAAAAAGAAGCACACACATATAGAGAGATAGACGCAACTGTGACACAACGAAGAAATTCATCAAAAAAAAAATAAATAAAGTCGCAGACTTGATATTATGAGGATTTATATTTCAAGGTTCAACAACAATTATTGCAAACAGAAAAGCAAAAACTCATGAAGAGACTAATGATATTCTTCTTACAGCCGAAGAGAGATTCACCGGATGGCGGAGGCTGTCTACCGGGGCGTACCTCCTTCAGAGTCAGGCCACGTCGGCCCGGCTCGCCGGCAAGAAGAGCACATTGACCGACCCGCTGTACCGAAGCTCGTCAATCACCGAGACAGCTGTGGAACAGGATGCGAGAGGGAGACGTGAGAAATCGATGCCTTCCTTCAAACCCTTTTAGGATGACAGTCCCCAAATTCCATCTCCAATGCATGCTGCACATGATTGTCTATTATAGTCTCTGGTTATGATGGGGTCAACCCTCTCATTTGTCTAAAACGATTAGATCAGAGCGAATTCTGCACCATTTCCAAGCTTTCAACCTCTTATTTTGGGTTTTTGGGTGTTCCACATACCATAAATTGCTCTTTGCATTGATTGACACATGATTGCTTCCTGCACACTTCTGTGTAGGCCTTTTTTTTTTTTTTTTTTAAAGCAAGCCATCGATTCAAGAAGGTCCAAACTTATTATGTTTGTATAATATTGCTTTTGGCAAAGGAGAGGTATGCCATTATGGTCTCTCACATTGGAAGACGGTACAAGAGTAGTGATATATGCATATCACATTGATCATAGAAATAATATGAAATATTTACATTGCTTTCATTTTGATGACCATTATATTCATCGTCATCATCATTACATAGTATCATTAGTTGTCATCTTTCCCTCTCTCTGATTACTCACAGCCAATTACGTCATTTAGACTCCTTTTCCTGTGTTCACACCCGCAAAACCATAGTCGATAAAAGAGCTGCAATTCCCTTCCCGTAATGATAATGTCAGCCATTCTCAAAATAGCTCACTTTTCCCTGTATTGTGCTGCGAATTATTTCATTAGCAAAGGCAACGTCACTCGCTTACCTCCATGCAAAAAGTGTGTTAATCTACAGTGTTCGTCGTGCACCGTTTTTACAGAACGAGCCGCGGTCTTTGTCTCCCCGACCGACGACGAGAAGGCACGTCTGCGGAAGTACATCATTAAACCTGTTCTTCAGAAGGTATTGCAACATCGCCCGGGCAAGCAAGTACTTAATTTTAAGGTGGGAGGGGGGCAGGGTTGGGTATGTCAAAAGTGCGCTCAGCACAGCCAGATCAAAGAACAAAGGAGAGCAGAAAATGTCAGCTGACGATCTAGAGAATTATGCTGACGTTCAAGCACGAATGCCATTGGCAGTAACAGGTGTGGTACCACGGGCCAGATTATCGTGCGAAGGGGGAAGACAATTATGAGGTACAAGATACGACATTGTCAAGCTGTAAGTCGCTACATTAATGCACTTCACAATGTTTTCCCTCACCTCATTATCAAGCGTTATCACTTATCACGAAGAGTAGGATATGCGCTGAAATATTGCCTTCTTTTATCATTATTTCAAACTTTATGAAACTCGGAAGTCTCAGAACAAAGAGAAGAAAACAAACTCGACGTGTTATGAACGAATGTAAATGGCTTTGGGAAACGAGAAAGTGTGCTGCGCCAATTGCTGGAATTTAAAGATGATTATTAAAAGGAATAGAGTTGGTAAATGGATTATTTGTGTGCGTCTGTATGGGTGTGTGTATGTGTGTATCTGTACATATGTATGTGTGCATCTCCTTGTGCAACACAGTCTTCTGTCTGTCTGTCTTCCTTTCCCGAAAAGGATTCGAGCGATTTTTCTGATTGAACATATGGTTTGGCTTGGTTTGGTTTATTTCTGGATTTTCTTTCTCCAAATACAATAACAAATGAAAACAAAGTGATACAGAATATGCAAAAAAAAAGGAGAGTTTCACATACAAACCAATACAAGAAATGTCAATTTCATAACATTAGTCTGTAATGACATATGAATCAAAACAGCATATTAAGGCATAATGTATTTATGAACAAAGGAGAAATCAATACAGGGGACCGTCATCATACGCAGAACTTGACGTGGATAAGGCCCTACAGGCTAATGGCTACAGGATGATGGCTACAGGCAATTAGTAGAAAGTGCGTGCGCACGAGAGCGTGGTTTTATCGGCTTAGATTTGCAGTACATGTATGTCTTTCAAGTAAACGGCGAGCTAGCTTACCGAAAGAAAAAAAAAATCCAGTTTCCTGAAATTGTCTTACCTTAAATCCGTCTAGATCGACGACAACATGCCTCTGGAATACCTGTCCGAGATGAGACAGGTGTCCGTGGTCTTCATTAACCTGGTCTTTGCGAGCGGTGCGGACATTGATGAGAGTGACAGCCTCCAGGAAACTTTCAATATCATCCATGAGAGCATGCTTGCCTTTGAAGGTAATTTCCTTGAATACGCCCGTGCCTAAATCAACATCGCTGCTACACGATGACATTGAAAGGAAATGCGCCCCTCATCAGGGGTAGATCTAAAATTTGCACTAGAGCAGTCTAAAAGAAAAGGGAGGGGGAAATTATTATTTACAAAAAATATGTCTCAGAGATGGAACTACGTGAATGAGGTACAATGCAGTTTTATGGCTTGATTATCATATCACCCATGTGGCTGGTTTTTTGCTTGTTTTTTTTTTTTTTTCGTCAAGTGCTTGTAAAAACTATATGCGAACTTGTTCTGTGAAATACACGTGTATGATCCTTATGCATTTTTGTGTACAGGCGTATAAAACTTTGTTAATATGCCTAAATCATTGTCAGGTAGATGGTGAACTGTCAAGATCCAAACCTTAGCTTTTATTCTTTGTCTTTGTTGTTGCTTTCCTTAGACATATCTCACATGTTTACCACATGTAGTTGACTCCTTATTTTCCGGAAAGGCTAAATAAGTCTTTCTTTAGTTTGGACTTTCATTGCTTAACGTAAGCTTACCGGCCTGTTCATTTCATCCACTGTAAGTGTGCACGATTGTTTTCTCATTAAATTCACACTCCTGAGAGTTGATTGCAAGACTAGTAGAACACGATTTCACGTAACCAAATCCCTGTCTACATATACAGGTTGCCTGAACAAGGTCTTCATGTTTGACAAGGTAGGACTCCTCCCCTTTTTCCAATACCATAAACAAAATTAAACACAAACAAACAGTCAAACAAACAAAACATAATTTCATATGGTATTCTTTTATCATAATGCTTCAATGAAGTGATTTGAAGGATTTGCGATCCCGTCATCTGCCATTTGGCTTTGGACAATAATGCCTAAGATATCAGAATCTGACCCAATTTCCATTCAGTAGATGTTGCTATGGCGGGGGACAAGGCCAGAGACGCTTTCTGGTTGCCAAGGAAGAATGTGGTCTTTCTTAGTTTGGGCATAGATTTTGACACATCTCGAAACCTTCTCATTGAACCCTATCTAACTGAACGAGAATCTGAAATGCCCATCTTACAACTGCATGATTTAGGCCTATGTCAAATATTTTCAGCATTCTTATTTGATGCTACGATCTGCCAAAACCAAAACTACGTGTTGACAAAGTTAGGCATTTAATCCATATCCCTTGTACTACCTGTTTGCAGTGTGCAGCAAGGCGGTCATCATCATTTCGGAATGATATAGGAGGGAAAAGCATCTTAATAATGCTTTTCATGTAATATGTAACCGTAAGAGTACCTCTGTGTTGAGTTCTTGCAATTAAATGTGACTGTTAAGTACATGTAGCGTACGTTTGATCATCTCCCTACGAGCACATCATTAATCAAAGACGCTTATGATCCTTCTTAAGCCACTTGGATAAGTCGATACCCGATTCCTAGGTGTATGATAAGGGCCTTATTGGCAGGGCCGGCTCCCTACAAAAGTGGTGTTATCACCAAAGAGGCTACTTTGCATAAACAAGATCAAGTTATCATTCTATCATTGTTATCATTAATGTTGCTGTTCCACAATATTGCTTTCATCATCATTTGATTATCATCGTTTTTATCATTTCATATTCATTCTCAAGGGATGCACGTTCCTGGCAATCTTTGGCCTGCCGGGTTACAAGCACGAAGACGACTGCGCGCGCGCACTGAAATGCTCCTATCGCATGATTGAACTCCTGAAAGCCACGAAAAATGTAATGTAAGTCAAAGGAAACGAAAAGGTCAGCTTTATCCATTGTTTTCTTCCGTATCTCATGGATTGCGTGCGCGCGCGCGTGTGTGTGTGTGTGCGTAATGTGTGTGTTTGTTTGTGTGTATGTGTAGGTATCCTACATACAGTACTTGATACCTGCAGACACCCACACACAAACAAGCAAACAAAACGCAATCCATAAGTTGTGTCTGTGTACGTGTGTTTGTATCAATTAGAGCATGGAGGTACAAAAGACTGTACCTCCATGATTAGAGTAACCGTTGCAGTGACGACAATGAATCTTAAGCCGAATGCCCACTGTGTGACCTGAGCCTGGTAGCTGGTGCGAGCTGTATTGGGCGCCAAGTGTCGCATAACCTATTTCGTTACGAAATGACTGATTTCGTAACGAAACAGGCCATGCGACACTTGGTGCCCCATACAGCTCGCACCAGTTCGCAGGCTCAGGTCGCACAGTGGGCATTTGGCTTTACAGGTGACTACCAATGATTATCGTTATGTACTAGATGCCAAGGTACGCTTTGAACTCGAGATGCACTGTCAGCTGTGGCAATCAGGTCGTTGCCTGTCAGACTCAATAAAGCATCCGGAAATAGCTAGAGGAGATGAGCCTTCGTGTACAGAGGAGTGTAACTGCCATTTTGTCAAATCCAGCAGGCAGTGACATCAGCTACACCATTTCGTTATAAACTTAGGCGACATTCTGATATGTTAATTTCTAGGTAGACTCAAACAAGTATAAACTGACTCTGTACCCACCACGAGCCGTCAGGGATGTTTATGTTACACGGAGCATTGATATCAGATAGGAGGGAGGGCGGGAAGGGAGTGGAAGATTATATAGGCCTACCAGACTCAGGAGCAACTTCAAGCACGTGACGTCACGAGTATTGAACAGTTTTGTAAGATGTGTTTGTAATGTCATGTAATAATCATTGGTATTCCCACTCTATGATATCAATGGTATTTCTCACTCACTCCGATCATAATACACCGAGTTTATTCAACAATATCAAAAAATATCGGGATCGTCTAGAAAGTAAGAGAATATCTTACCAAACATACCCTTCAAATTCTTTATAATGCACTCATATTACCCCATCTCACCTACTGTAATATTGTGTGGGGGAATTGCGGTGTTAACAAAATAAAGTCGATGTTATTACTACAAAAAACGTTCTGTAAGACCTATTACCGGTTCACACTACTTAGCACACACTGAATCTTTGTTTTATGATTTAAAGACTTAGAATTTCTGATATACATACACGGCAAAGAGCAATATTTATGTATAAATATACTAACAATCAGCTCCCTGAATTGTTTAAAGATATGTATATTTCAAATTATAGTATTCATTCATATCCTACCCGTCATGCAACAGATTATCATTTGGAAAATCCTAAAATCATTATTGCTGAAAATTCCATAAAAAATCATGGTCCAGAGGTATGGAACTCGTTGAATAATGACCTTACACGCAGTTCTTCTCTTTAATGTTTTAAAGCATCCTATAAAAACGTTCTTCTCGCAATGTTCCACTCGAATTAGAAATTACGCTTTTGTTATAGTTCCCAACTCCTGAACACTGTATCTCATCGCTTTTCTTCTCTTCTCTCTTCCCTCTACTCTTCCTATTCGGGTCCCTTATTCTCGGGTTTTGTTTTGTTTTGTTTTTCTTTCGTCTTTATACATTGCACCTTGTGTTGTCCTTTTTGGTCCAATGACATTTAAAATACTTTAAAGATTTAGGTTATTTGTTCTACTTGTGTATAATGTTCCGTTCCTTCCTTTAGTTATATGAAAAAATTGTTACAAGGCATATGTCCAGAGGCCGTTGTCCAAGTCAAGCGTTTTGCTTATTGATAACGGTCTCCTCCACCTGTACACTTAAAGATCTGTAATGATTTTTATGTATTATTTCACATGATTATATATTCATAATGTGAAATTTTGTTTATATTTTCATGACTTGTGAATAATATGTTCGATATTGTTACACTTATTTTCTGTTATGTACAAGTGGAGAAATAAAACTTACTGAAACTGAAACTGAAAACATGTTAAACCTTTGGACCAAAAAGAGGCACAAATCTATTCGGTCAATAGATAGGAAGTCTGCTAACCACTTGTAAGCTTCTACGCCATATGCTAATATTGTATTACTGCGATTAATATTCATTGTATCACGTTATATACTTTTTCAAATCCAGTATTTCCTACCTCTGTTTGTCTTATAACGTTTCAAAAATGAACACAAACAAACTAGCAAGGTGATTATTTGACGACGTACGTCAATTTATGAATGCCAAACAAGACATGATTTTTTTGAGGTCCTTTTTTATCTGTTTTTCTATTCATTATTATGAACATGTATTTATCATTATTATTTCTATTTTGGGGGGATGTGTGTGATTTGCAGCCAAGCTTCAATCGGTGTTACCACTGGATCGTCTTTCTGTGGCGTTGTGGGGCATGTTCACCGTCATGAATACACAGGTGTGATATTTTCAGTCTTTTCCAATATATATATATATCTTAGTCGTGCTTTATAAGAAGTACGTTGGCAGTAAATGTTGCTATGTGGAATGATAATCGGGTAGTTTGTTGTGACATGTCTTCATCTTATGTCATTTCTATGTAACACACCACTACGTAAATGTATGCATGCTCAAAAATATTAATAGTATCTATTCTTGTCTGTGTTTTTTGTCCCCGCCGAACGAGTTCGAGCAGGGGACTATGAAACGGGCTCCGTACGTGTGTGTGTCCGTGTGTCCGTCCGTCTGTCCGTCCGTCCGTCCGTGTGTCCGTGTGTCCGTGTGTCCGTGTGTGCGTCCGTGTGTGATCAAAATCTTCAATTTGCTACTTCTCTGTCATTTATGAGCCAATTTTGATTCTGTTTGCTTTATATGATAGCACTACATGGGAGCTTTGAAACTTCTACACAGAATTTCAGTCGTGACCTTTGACCTTGACCTTTGACCTATATTGTACATTTTGCTACAAAATGCTACTCCTTCGCCATTTCTAACCCGATTTCGATTCCGTTTGCTTTATGTGATGGCGCTAGGTGAGGGCTTCAAAACTTCTACACAGAATTTTGACCTTTGACTTCTTTGACCTTTGACCTTGATTTTTTGACCTATATTGTACATTTTGCTACAAAATGCTACTCCTTCGCCATTTCTAACCCGATTTCGATTCCGTTTGCTTTATGTGATGGCACTAGGTGAGGGCTTCAAAACTTCTACACAGAATTTTGACCTTTCACTTCTTTGACCTTTGACCTTGATTTTTGACCTATATTGTACATTTTGCTACGAAATGCTACTCCTTCGCCATTTTTAACCCGATTTCGATTCCGTTTGCTTTATATGATGGCACTAGTTGAGGGCTTCAAAACTTCTACACAGAATTTTGACCTTTGACTTCTTTGACCTTTGACCTTGATTTTTGACCTATATTGTGCATTTTGCTACAGAATGCTACTCCTTCGCCATTTCTAACCCGATTTCGATTCCGTTTGCTTTATGTGATAGCACTAGGTGAGGGCTTCAAAACTTCTACACAGAATTTTGACCTTTGTCTTCTTTGACCTTTGACCTTGATTTTTGACCTATATTGTACATTGGCTACAAAATGCTACTCCTTCGCCATTTCTAACCCAATTTCGATTCCATTTGCTTTATGTGATGGCACTAGGTGAGGGCTTCAAAACTTCTACACAGAATTTTGACCTTTGACTTCTTTGACCTTTGACCTTGATTTTTTACCTATATTGCACATTTTGTTACAAAATGCTACTTCCGGCGGGGACATATGTTACGCACTGCGTAATTTCTACTTTTCCTTGTTTTTCTCTCTCTCAATCTTTTTCGTCTAAAGGTTTTTATTAGCATCTACTTTGCGATTGTTTATGTGACTGTGTTTGTGCTTGTGTGTGAACGTCCTTTGGAATTCAATTTTATTTTTTTTTTTTTTGGGGGGGCATATTTGTCACATGGGTGTAATTCGGCACCCCTTTGATTGAAAAAAAAAAGGGAAGACTTGTTGGTGAGGAAGATACACTGCCATGGACTCATTTATTTTGAAGTATATCAAAGGCCAAAAGCACGTGCAAGCAGCGAGGGTAAGACACTGCTACTGATTTTGTTAGTGACCTCAAATTCAAGGGTTCCTTCTGTGCTCTTCATTGATCCGTCAGTGATTGGACGGAAAGTGAACATGGCGGCCCGGCTGATGATGCACTACCCGAACAAGGTGTCCTGCGACTCGGAAACGTTTCACCATTCGAAGCAACCTCGCGCCTTCTTCAACGAACTTCCGCTTCGGGAGATGAAGGGGGTGAGCGATGCCGGGGTCCTACACGAGTACATCGAAAGGGAAGAGTAAGAAAACTTGGTTTTTCATCGAATTCGATTTTTCATCACAAGTCTCCCGTTGACTTCAGCTCATATCATCTTCATTAAATTTCTTTTTCCTTTGAATAAAATCACGAAGGATTACTCGTATCATGTCACTGTAAGGTTGAAATGACTTAGCAGTCGTAACTTTAAATGAGAAGAAGTTTGTAGTTGCCATTGAACCCAATTAAATATTCAGAATGAAATTGAGCAAACCAATTAGGTATTGGTTTAGACATCATATCATCTCACTGCCTCATCCTATTTGCAAATTTGGTTGAATTTAATTTAATTGAATTTATGATCTCATATCTCCCCCAAAAAATACAACACATATCACTAGAGAAAACAAAATTTCAATCATCAAACAGTTCCAAACATAAGAAGTTATTACAAAAGAAAGTACATGAAATTATGCTAGAATAGGTAAATAGTACAATGTTAAATTCGTTCTAAAAATGACGTAAATAAAGCTTTAAATCCATAAAGAATAGAAGTGAGAAATATGGCGGAACATGTCATTAAAAAAGGGGGATCCGAAACTGTCATCTACAGTAGATGACAGGTTCGAATCCCACTGGTTCCCTTTTCCGACTTGTTTGTTTAAAAAAGTCTTGTTTTCAAAAAGAAATCTTGACACGTGACGTTTCAATAAGGATAGAGATGTTCAATTTTTGCTTATGTAACTAATGCTAAACACACAAAAAAAGCTGAAAATACAGAAAGCACTGTTTCATGAAAACATGAAACTGTAAATTGTATAACTTTCTGTTTAATAAATTTCGCATTATTTATGAAGTCAGCGTAAATACGGAGTGGTATTTTTTTATTCATGTTCCATATTCCATATTCATACAAGTTTTATATTCCATTTAATTTCAGAAAACAATGTTTTTAACGCAACAGTCGATTTGAAAAAAAATTGCACAAATGTATAAGGACATATAAGTGACGTGTAATATGAGGAACCTACTAAAAAGCAAAGCTTGTGTAATGTAGGTTCCAAAGATATAGGCTTTTAGTACAATATGTCAATGTCAAAAATGATGAAACATATTTTCTGCATACGTCGTCGTTTTAGCCAAGTTGCTCATATGAGGCATTCAGTGAAACTGATCGATGGTAATATGTTTTCTCAGCTTTTGTACCTGGACAAGTGAAACTTTAAACCAACCGCATGCAAATTGCTTATGCAAATATAGAAATTCCCGTTGCCCCTGACGTTGTAAACGGATGTTCACCATGATATTTCAATCAGTTTCCTAACGACAATGGCAGTCAACGTTAGAGAAAGTTATTTAAACATTTAAGTTTGATATCACAGCTAATGTTGAAATAGTGCGTTTTCGTGATATATATGTGCCCGCTTTGTTATGTTGTCATTTAGTCGCCGGTTGTCATCTGGATTCAATGCCCTTACTGTTCCGGAATACGAGTACCCTCTACTTGGTAAATATTGTACATTCTCTTTTAAATATTTTGGGTAACTTTTGGAACAAACAGGAAAAAGTTTGGTCAGGCTTGTGGGGTATAAAATACAATAGGAGAAAACTTCTGAGGTGTGAAATACAATAGGAGAAAACAATACAGTTTCCCCACAAATTAATGTATACAGGTAAATGTGCATGTAAAAGCGTGAGTGTCGAGCATGTGCATCTTTGTATGGAAAGTTACATGTGCAGCCACGCAGATTACATATTGCAGTGTGCGTCGTTAGGTCATACACAGAGGACATTAACTGCTCTCTCCCGTACGCCATTGAGAAAGCTGAAAGACGGCTTGATAGTCTCCTTTAACCCTCTGTGTGTTTTTGAGTGTCAGTTTGCACAGAAAACACCATAGCGTTGTACACACTGTTCAAAATCCCTGGCACAGAAAGGGTTAACTGTATAAAACGGTGTGAGGATAGAAAATGTGGGGTCGTGCAGAGTGGCATCTCAATTCCGATGTTTTCTATTTTCTAACCACGCCCTGAGCAGGACGCGCCAAAGAGATGGAAATATTCCTCCGTGAGTTGGATCTCATCAGCCAGCACCGGGAACGAGGCGAGCATCGCCGCATCATCGTCTTCCAGGGAGACCCCGGTATTGGGAAGAGTCGCATGCTGGATGCGGCCATCACGGCTGCCTTGAAGGACGATTACACGTAAGGCACAACCTCACACGTGGAACAGCACGTATTCGTGCCGCCAACTTTGCCAAGTCGTTCATGACGTAATATAATTAGCCTGCCACTTCAACGCCAATGATAATCCATAACGTCGGGGAAAGCATAATTGGATGGGCAGTATTCCAACCTTTATCTTTGTTTTCAATCAGTAGTCCTTGATAGATAAGAGAGGAACTTCGATTCACGTCGAGCGGATGGAGGGAAAAAGGCGAATTTATTTCATATTACAGTCCCTTCAGACTTTGTATACCTGGCTCTTATCACTGTGCAAAGTCACCGGAACTAGTCGTTACTGGTTAATATGCAAGACCGTTCTTTCATTTCCCGACCTTAAAAGAGGATGGAAATTTTGCGTGTTATGGGCCAGTAATCATCCTCATGATGACAATAATACCAAGCTTTAGATCTGCAACGCGAACGCTAGAGATGACACAATGTTCTGCACCCTGAGCAAGAGAGTTGTTTCCATTGTTCAACCCTATTGTAGATATTGCGTCGTCATGGCGTTCGCGTCGCAGACTTAAAGCTCGCTGCTGATTATAACCTTAGTGGTAATAATAAAATGCATTTTAAATAGCAATCGTCATGCCGTTGTAATGATTGTTGTCATTATCATTATATCCTCATTGTCAAAAGCATCATCATTTTGTCACTGTCTTATGATCATGGAAACATATTCATCATCACCATCGTTAACATTGCTATTATGAACTCATGGCAATCCAGTCTTTCACATATCAATGCCCCTACGTTGGACACCGGTGTTGACGCCAATCGCCCGTTCGTCCCCCTGCCTTCTTTCTCAGGGTGATCCCCCTTGCCCTTACGCTGAATGACTCCGGCACGCCGTACTACGTTGTCAAACTCCTCATCGCCATGCTACTGGAGATGGAGGACTGCGCCAGCCACGTGGAGAGGGAGCACGCCCTCATCGAGCATGTCAAGGACGAGAAGTTGCGAGAGGATCTATGCCTCCTCAATGACCTACTCGTGCTCAAGGTTTGTGGAAGTCATAGTCATATAAAAAGTCTTAAACTGTGCCAACATCAAATCAATGGATTTCACAAATTAATGTTACCAATCTTCCTTCTTTAAACGAAAAATGTGTATTCCCTAAACCTACATGTACCATTAACGTTTGTTAAAATGGCAAGATCAAAAATTAATTTCGATGTCCTTTGGAGGAGGTAAATCAGATGCCTTTTCGATATCCTTGAAAACTGAATTTTCTTGAGGGTCACCTTTATATTCCACTCATCTCTATCTACTGCCTTGACATTACGGATTGCTGTCGAGAGTTTTCATCCAAGGAATAGCGCACGATGACTACACCAATATTAATAAATCTTAAACGTATTGTCCGATTTTCCTCAAACATCGAGAGAATTTCGCAGATTTATGGGCACTTGCTGCATCCGCATACTTTATGTGTTTTGGGATATCGTCCATTTTTATTGGAAGATGGTGGGTATAACTTTCATTTTAAATTAGTGAAAATTTGCTCATGAAGGAAAGTTAAGATAGTTGGTGATTAACGTAATGTATCATGTGAATCCATCCTACGTGGGATGGGTTGGTAATATCTATGCACTGCCACCCGTGGAAACAGACTCGACTTTAAGTGTGTATTGAATTCTTCGTTCATGGAAGCTTTGACTCAGCCCAACTTCCACGATTCTGTTGGTAATAAAATCTTTCCTTAAGGCCTCGTAACATTAGTAAGTTTTAGATTTGTCATTTAATCATTTCTTTCTTCGACCATCATTTCAGTTTCCCATCAATCCGAGATGTCTCCATATGAACAGCGAGCAGCAAACCAATGCACTTCACAATCTGCTGGTGAAGATTGTAAATCAGGTATACTGCTTGTCTCTCTGTTTACCATTTGCGCATTTGTGTGCCCAGTATTATAACTCTCTCATAATAGCTGCTAACTTCTTTTGAATCTTTCGGCATATTCTTGGTAATTTTATGTGTGTTTTTTGTAACAATCAACATTCTCAGTACAATCATTTCTCTTGTCAGCCCAAAGAACTAGTACATATTTCTCGACACCTCTCAGATCAATATCAGTGACTTCTCAATTTAAATCCTATTATACATGTATTTCCTTACAAATGTGGGATCTTATATACTCCTTTGTCACCATTGAAATGTAACTTAAATTTCTAACATTCTATGCAAATCTTAGAGATCTTTAACCAATCAGACTTCGGGATTTGAATACACTGTATATTTACTGTTCTTTGATGCGTCAGTTCGAGAGAGACTCACAGTTTAAACTAATACCTCAGAACATAACCATGAAAATTACCAGTGAAATAACGATGAATCTTCACCTACTGCTACTATTACTATATCTATCATTTGTCTGTCTATCTTTCTATCTCGGCGGGCTCCCTGTGAATCGAGGTCCCCATGAAATCCAGCAATGACGAAATATATAGATTAATGATGTAGTACTCTCCATGCATCTCGGGAAACGTTTATAAGCGCTACTCTTTCATTCCCCCGTGTGTGTCATCCCGTAGTCTACGTCGGAGCAGTGCGTGATCTTCGCAATCGACGACGCACACTTTATCGACAACGACTCGTGGCACTTCCTGGCCCATCTAGCCGCGAACTCGTCGGCAGTGCTTCTCCTCACCATGCGGCCCTTCTCCGACATCCAGCCGTGCCAGACGGCGATGGGTGTCCTTAGCAACCGTAACTGCTACCACATCAAGCTGGGACCGCTGGCCAAGGATTGCATGGCGGCTCTGGCGTGCCAGATGATGGACGTGGTTCAGGTGCCGCAGGAACTCGTGAGGTGTGAAGCTCGTCTTAGAAGAAGAATCTAATTTTGGTTTCTTATTTTCTTGTTGCTGTTTTATGTGCATTGTTTTGAGGGGATGATCGACTTCACATTCTACAATTGAAGGACTGCGGTTCAGTTTGAATGTTTGCTCTTTCATGTCAGTTTCACTCACTTGGCTCAAAACTGAGTTTTCTGTTACTTGTGTCATAATGAGTTGTGTGATGACTATCATTTCTGGAGAATTCTGAAAGTATTGTTTCGATGTGTTTCATTGTTGTCACATGGTTAGCCTCAGGATAGGTATGTAACTGTGATGTTGCCAGTGTAAGATAATACAAAATCAATCTCTTCCCTGCGTAGCTTTACACGTGACCCAAATGATTTCGTTTAACAACATTGTCATTTATTATACCCCTGCCAAACGAAGTTTGAAGGGGGTATATAGGAATCAGCGGACGGTCGGGCGGTCGGGCGGTCGGGCGGTCGGGCGGTCGGTCGGGCGGTCGGTCGGGCGGTCGGTCGGGCGGTCGGTCCGTTGCAAATCTTGCGTCGCGAACTACTTCCTCAGTTTTCAACCGATTCCCATAAAACTTGGCACAGATGTGTGCCTTGGGTTGTAGATGTGCAAGACATATTTTTTGACAGTACCCAAAAGTACGTTGCCATGGTAACGGCATATTATGGGCAAAAATGGGTACAAATCTTGCGTCGCGAACTCCTCCCACAGTTTTTGATCAATTTTTATGAAATTAGGTACAGATGTTCATCTGAATATGTTAATGTGCAAGACACATATTTCCGCAGTGGCAAAAAGAGCGTTGCCATGGTAACGGCATGTTATTGGTAAAATATAGGGCAAAATGCTTCATGGCAAAACTGCTTCATCAGTGTTCTTCCAATTCTCATGGAATTCATATTGAATGTTTGTCTTAGGATATAGGTCAGCATGACACATTTCTTGACAGTGACAAAAAGTATGTTGCCATGGTAACAGCTCACATATTATGAGCCAAAATGATGGAAAATTTTGTGTTGCAAACTACTTCCTCAGTTTTTGCCCAATTTCCATGAAACTTGGTACAGATGTGTGCCTTTGGTTGTAGATGTGCAAGACGCATTTTTTGACAGTACCCGAAAGTACGTTGCCATGGTAACGGCATATTAATGGCAGAAGATCAAGGAAAGATCTTGCGGATTTAACTACTTCCTCAGTTTTTTGACCAAAGCTTATGAAATGTGGCACACACCTTGATCTTGGTGGGAAGATGTGGAAGACATATTTTTCGGACGTGTCGGAAGTTGCCATGGTAACGGCATATAAATGGCAGAAGATCAAGGAAAGATCTTGCAGATTGAACTACTTCCTCTGTATTCGACTGAAGCTCATGAAATGTGGCACACACATTGGTCTTGGTGGGAAGATGTGCAAGACATATTTTTTGGACATGTTGGAAGCTGCGTTGCCATGGTAACGGCATATTAATGGTGGAAGATCCAGGAAAGATCTTGTGGATTGAACTACTTCCTCAGTTTTTGACAAAAGCTTATGAAATGTGGCACACACAATAGTCTTGGTGGGAAGATGTGCAAGACATATTTTTCGGACGTGTCGGAAGCTGCGTTGCCATGGTAACGGCATTTAAATGGCAGAAGATCAAGGAAAGAGCATTCCTTGGGTAAGACTGTCGTCATGGGGCGGGGGTATTAATCACCTTAAGTGATATTTCTAGTTATATTCGATATTTCTGTGGTAAATGATTTGGGATACGATCTTGCCATCCATTCTGTTCCCATAACTAACAAATATTAAGGTCATTATGTATTGACCAATATCTGATTTTTTTTCTTTCTCCGTGTTTTTTTTTTTCGGGGGGGAATACAATTTTGCTATGTTAGAATCCTCCAAGAGAAGAGCCACGGTATCGCGTCCTGGTGTGAGCAGCTGATCCGGGAGATGTTCTCCAGCGACAAGCTGCAGCTAGTTCCGCACCGCAGTCCGGAGGCCACCCGGCTGACCGGCCAGATCACGCCCGACCAAACGGCCTTGCAGAAGCGGCGGGAGAGCAGCAGCAGCGGCTACTCCGGAAGGCTACCGAGAAGTCGGAGGGCGAGCGTCGATGAGGTGAGGTGCCCCTACGTCATCAATGACGCAATTCAGACGCCATTGTTGTTTTGTTTATCAAAAGCCAGAAATGTTGATGTAAAGGAGAGAAAAAAAATGTCATCCCGTCTACACGGGCAGTAAAAGTCATTTACTAAACTAGACCTACATATGTGTAGCAGTCTCTGTGACCTAAAAGCCCAGATCTAATGGCCATTGTGATTTTTTTTCTTCAACTTGACAATTTGACAAACGAATGATTGAGCCAAGGCTTTAGCTCCATATTATTGATGTGATACCACTCACCACCACAACGCCAGTGTAATTTCTCGTTATCCTTTCATTTGGAGGAGGAGTGGTTTTAGTATTAGTATAGTATTAGTACTGTTTTTTTCATCATCATTATCATCATCATCATCATCATCATCATCATCATCATAGCTATGATAATGATCATAATGAAATGATCAATAAGGACAGTGATGATAATTATGGTTATCGTTCTTCAGCATGATCACCATTATTACTTTAGTTTTGTGGTTTTGAGTCGACCACTCATATTTCACCTGCTTTCTAATCTAAAGTTTTCTCCATGATTGATGATCTTGATTTGAAAAAAAAAAATAAAATATGAGCAGTCTGGACCGACGATTAGTGTTCCGGCGGAGACGTTGAGACGATTGCAGCAGCTTGAACAAGGCATCGATGACGACGAGCAGGGCGAGCGTGGGGCCAGCGTCGTGTGCATCGTGGCTCCCGGAGTACAGCTGCAGGACATGGAAATTCCCAATTCTATGAAAGGTACTCCACCGCGAGGTCATGAAATTATACAAGCATACATCTATGTCTCTATAGGAAACGTATTGAACGTGAATGAATAAGTACTTGCTTTCCCCTAATGCATAATGACGCATTATTGCGACATGTTTTTTTACGCTCATGGGATGTCATTCTTTTCAGTGGTATGAAAGTCGAAATTATAAATGAAAGTGAATTGTTAAGGCTCAAGTTCATGTAATGGTTTATTTCATATACGAAGAACAACACATGATTAGCAGCGCAAAGGCTGAACTTATCATGTTTACAAGTGTAGAAATACACAGAAATGAATCATTGTTAATAAAGTGATACATGTGTATGAAATTACTGTGAGAATATAATACATCAAAATAAGTAAATACAAGACAAAGGTACCAAGGGAATATGAAAACAATGAACCGAACTTAACAGAAATGGGGAATAAAACAATGATACAATTTTGTATAATCATGAAATTACTGCGAATTCAGTAAATCAATACAATACTTTTACAGCACGGGTTTTTTTTTCCTCTCTGTAAGTCGACCCGTTTTGCATTTAAACTGTGTAAAATTGGGCATATGTTACTTAAAAAGAAATTTTGTTAACCTATCATTACATTGTGATTCATTTGATAAATATTTAATCTAGTTTCTAACCGTTCTTATTAACGCTTGCATAAGATCATTTTCATAATCGACATAATTTCTACCAAGAATTATTTAACACACTCTTTTCTGTATTCTCTCTGAACTTGAATTTGACTCTTTGCAATTTACGACTGTGTTACTAGGCATCATTGTGTCTCGCATCGACCGCATGAAGCCCACCCAGCAGCTCATCGTCAAGTGCGGCTCCGTGCTCGGAATGACGTTCACCCGCCGCATGCTAGAAGCCATTTTGCCCAACAACACGGTGTGGCGGAAAGCCTTGCTCCGGCGCGCGGTCCACGAGCTGATGCTGGCAGGAATCTTCGAGTGTGCCTCCTCCTTCCAGGGCAACTTTCACTCCAAGATCAGAAGCACACACGCTGTTGCCTCGTAAGTTGTCATCCCTCATTGACTCATTGACTTATAGCAACTGATCAGGAGGTCGTAGGTTCGAATCCTGCCCGAGTACGTATGACCATGATTTGTTTTGTCATGGCTACTACTAAAACACTGATCAATTCAGTACTTCTCAACGTCGTTGTTTATCAGTTGCAGTAAAAACTCTACGGAAGGATTTCATGAATTTGAAAAACCGTCAGTAATTGACTGTTTTTCCTTTGTAGGCCTACTTCTTTGTTTCTTATTTCGCTTTAGGCCCACGTGATTTCGGTACGTTATGTGTCTGTTTGTATAAGTGTAATCTGCCGGTCGATAGCATGTCAGAAAAGTATGCTACAATTCAACCAATGTACTGTGAATCAAAGAAGTAGAAAGATATAATGGCAGAGATATTAGATTTTTCAATTCTGCAGTGAGAGAGAGAGAGAGGGGGGGGGGGGGGGCGGGGAGGATATCACGCAGAATGCTATTTCCCTTAGCCTAAAATTGGATGTCTGCGGGTGGAAAGTGGTTACTGTTCACAGAATGTATAACCAAAGAATGGCCTAAGGTCACTTTCTTCTCCCCTGGAATCGTTTTTCTGTTGGCATGCTATACAGAGAGAATTGATTTGCATCAGAATGTCACGTCTTTGCTCTTCTTTTATTTATTCATCTTCTTCTTTTTTTTGTCTCTTTGGCATTGGTCAGACATGGACACGGCTACCGCATCACAACGAGGGCCGAGTGTTATTGCGATGGTCAAGACACCGAGCTAAATGTCCAGTCTGTCATCACAAACTGCAGGTAATTACCACAGATCATGTATGGAGCTACAATACAATGTGCGTTGTATAAGCTCCATGCACAGACTAATCAATGCAATGTGTATAAACATAGCACAAGCTAGCTAGGGTTTCGGTAAAATCAGCACAATGTACTGATCATCAAGAAGATACTGAAATTCGGAACATGCATGTACAAGGTGTTTTTGCACTATCGCTTGTTGTATTATATTGTGTGTGCATATTAGAAATGAGAAAGATGACTGAATGAAACGCATGTCTTTATTATGAAGCGCTAGCATTCTCATCACATTCGGCCGATGCTGTTTATGGTTTGTCTGTGGCATCGTATTTACTTTCAACAGAAATCATTATGTGACCTAGTATTAGTTATAGGGGATGATGTTATCGCCTTACAAGTCTCCCATGAACGTGGGCACAAAACTTCAAAAGAAATACTTCTTTGCATCAGTGTAACAGTTGAAATGATATCCTTGTCATCAAATCAGTCTTAGATTGCAATCCCATAGCAATGATAGCCTTTTTAAGATGGAACAGGTTATACGAGCACTTTCTAATACACTGCCCCCCCCCCCCCCCAAAAAAAAAGAAAAAAAAGAAGAGATATAAAATGTAATTTGGGTTGGGTACAAACCAATGGGAGACATGATGGGCCCGCCATCTCATTTGCAACTATGTTTATTCGCCTCAGTTTGTATGTTATTTCACTGTCATATACAGTATGTAGAAAATACAAAAATAAAGCAAACAAACAAACTTTCACGGAATAAAATGAACTTTAGCTTATCATGAGTTGCATGCTTCTTTTATTCTGATTTTGATGAACCTTTACTGTCAGGTATGTACGTGTAAATCTCCATAAAGTAAAACCCGCGCACTACACAATCCGACTGGTCGCACACTCAGGAGGCAAGCCAGGTCGCACGACCTGTCGCGCCACTCGACGCTGCACACTATGCGATCAGAGTAATCCGTACACAACTAGACTTACGACTGTACTGACATCAGCACATAACTCCTGCGTGATTGGCTGAAAGTACACTACACTGCGACCAAGTCGCCCAGTCGCACGACTGAAAACTGGCGAGGCTGATGACGTCACACTCCTGGTCGCTCGGTCACACGACCGCTGAATTGTGGCAAAGTCATATTGTATGCGGTTGAGTTCGGTCAACTTGAAGATGAGAGTGGTGTTTACCTTTTCTTCATCTACTCAAACTCCTACAATAACTGTCAATAAACAAACTAACAGGAAAATATCTGTCCATTCGTGTTTAGAAACCTACGGTTCGTCAGCGCCTTGCTGCAGGAAACCCTCTATGAGATGCTGCTGATGGACCAGCGCAAAAAGCTGCACCGGCTCTCCGCCCTCTACCTCGAGTCCTTCGCGCACAGGTGCGATTCCTGCGGCGGGGGAGACTTCCTGCCCGGACACGTCGATCAGGAGCTGGTGACGGACGGGGACGAAGGCAGCGAGGCCGGAGAGAAGAAGACCGGCGAGGAAGAGAATTCGACGTCGCAGACCGCTCTCAATGTCGCGGGAGACTCAGGATCGACCGGCGGCACCACAAACGCAGGAACCACAAAGACCAGTACTGGTAACTTGATTACCTCTGAAAATTGTCTTATGTTGACACATTACCAACGTACACACAATTTCATCTCGTGCAAATCAATTTTGCCTATTTCATGGTACAGTGTATAATTTGTCGAATTTATAGCTAACTCACGTTCGAAAAGGAAAACACAAAATTAAGCATAATATATCTGTTTATCGGGGTTCATGAATTGTAAATTGTAAAGTAAATTGTTGTGACTGTCCATTAGTACTCAGGAGCTATTTGCAGATATAAGAGAAATAATTCCATAATCATTTGCTGTTGTGATCACGTCCATTCCTGCAGAAAACGAGCCTTCAAAGTCGGGCAATCGCGCAAGTGGCGTACTCCAGGGCTTCCGGTCACGCAATCAGTCTATCGTGCGACCGCTGCTCGAGAGCGAGGAGAACGGGGAGAAGGAGGTGGACGAGGAGGAGGTGGCGGAGGAGGGAGGGGAGAAAAAGGGAACTCCCGAGGAAGACGCGTCCGACGGTGAAGATATGAACAGCGATGTCGCGCCCGTGGAATGCCGGATGGGGCGCCGCAACACCATCAGTCTTCGCAAGGGCTCGGTTGACAGTACTCTTAGCATCATCAGGTTAGCTGATGTTTTTAATTTTTTTTTATACCCCCGCCAAACGAAGTTTGAAGGGGGTATATAGGAATCAGCGGACGGTCGGTCGGGCGGTCGGGCGGTCGGGCGGTCGGTCGGGCGGTCGGTCGGTCGGGCGGTCGGTCGGGCGGTCGGTCCGTTGCAAATCTTGCGTCGCGAACTACTTCCTCAGTTTTCAACCGATTCCCATAAAACTTGGCACAGATGTGTGCCTTGGGTTGTAGATGTGCAAGACGTATTTTTTGACAGTACCCAAAAGTACGTTGCCATGGTAACGGCATATTATGGGCAAAAATGGGTACAAATCTTGCGTCGCGAACTCCTCCCACAGTTTTTGATCAATTTTTATGAAATTAGGTACAGACGTTCATCTGAATATGTTAATGTGCAAGACACATATTTCCGCAGTGGCAAAAAGTGCGTTGCCATGGTAACGGCATGTTATTGGTAGAATATAGGGCAAAATGCTTCATGGCAAAACTGCTTCATCAGTGTTCTTCCAATTCTCATGGAATTCATATTGAATGTTTGTCTTAGGATATAGGTCAGCATGACACATTTCTTGACAGTGACAAAAAGTATGTTGCCATGGTAACAGCTCACATATTATGAGCCAAAATGATGGAAAATTTTGTGTTGCAAACTACTTCCTCAGTTTTTGCCCAATTTCCATGAAACTTGGTACAGATGTGTGCCTTTGGTTGTAGATGTGCAAGACGCATTTTTTGACAGTACCCGAAAGTACGTTGCCATGGTAATGGCATATTAATGGCAGAAGATCAAGGAAAGATCTTGCGGATTTAACTACTTCCTCAGTTTTTTGACCAAAGCTTATGAAATGTGGCACACACCTTGATCTTGGTGGGAAGATGTGGAAGACATATTTTTCGGACGTGTCGGAAGCTGCGTTGCCATGGTAACGGCATATAAATGGCAGAAGATCAAGGAAAGATCTTGCGGATTGAACTACTTCCTCTGTATTCGACTGAAGCTCATGAAATGTGGCACACACATTGGTCTTGGTGGGAAGATGTGCAAGACATATTTTTCGGACGTGTCGGAAGCTGCGTTGCCATGGTAACGGCATATTATTGGCGGAAGATCAAGGAAAGATCTTGTGGATTGAACTACTTCCTCAGTTTTTGACAAAAGCTTATGAAATGTGGCACACACAATAGTCTTGGTGGGAAGAAGTGCAAGACATATTTTTCGGAAGTGTCGGAAGCTGCGTTGCCATGGTAACGGCATTTAAATGGCAGAAGATCAAGGAAAGATCATTCCTTGGGTAAGACTGCCGTCACGGGGCGGGGGTATTAATCACCTTAAGTGATATTTCTAGTTTAAATTCAGATTTCCCTCTTGGTTTTGTAGTTGTTGTTGATGGTGCTATAGACTTGTGTACGTGTTTGTTCAGTGTGCGCATGCATATTGGTATGTGTGATGGGTTGAATAATAACCTGCCCTGTAATGGACCCAAGGATGTCAGTTTTTAGGCAAAAACCTGAATTCAGACTCAGCCATTATGGTAGTGTGAAAGTTCAAGCCTTTTCGTGTACAAAGCAGCTTCATGTAGATGTATTTCATGCCCTTGCTTTTATTCTAATCGGTATCCCTGAATAGACCGTGAAGTATTACTGGAGTTCTAACTGGAGCGAACAAGGCCCCTTCTTCCACCTTCCTCCCAACCCCCTTTTCCTCTTCTTCTCTCTTCCCATCTCCCCCTCTAACCTTCTCTCGTGTTTTTTCAGCTCACGTGACCGATGTTTTTGTAGTATATTGTATCTGAAGGAAGAAGACTTACGTTACGAGATTGGAAAACACAGTGATTGAGATGTACACAGTGTTAAACACGGGCAAACTTACATGGTATCGCTCTCATAATCAACGTGGTCAAAATAAAAGCGAAACACAAGGATTAGGCAATGTTCATATTGCCCATCACGCATGCATTTTAAAAATGGCTAGAGTGACATACTTTAAGTCAGTTATTCATCTGCCCAAAGTATGCTTTCTTTTCTCTTCTCAAACTGCATGTTTTCTATCATAGCATCGATGGGAAGTCTGAACAGAACGACAAGGAGGTGGAGTCCAGCCAGCACGAAGCATCCAACGAACGCGAGAGCTTGGATCTCAGGGAGTGCGTCTGTGCCGACATCCTCAACTCAGTCCTGTCGCAAATCGTGCGCCACTGGAGAGCGGCGGGAAACACGGCGAAGACGATCTACTTCATGCTGGAAGCCGGCGCGGCAGCCGTGGCTACGGGCAATAACATGCAGGTACGTTGTGCTGCGACGTTCGAGTTCACAGCAGCAACAGCAACAACAGTAGCTAAAACTTTGCTCTCATTATAAAACGATTTTAAACTCGGCAAATGAAATTGAAGACGCGTTAAGTTCTCGATGTGCGTTCACACTTAAATTTCAACTGCCTGCAACACTTGTCCCATTCCATGTCTATATAAATAAATGATTTCTGCATTTCAGAAACTAGATTATCCATGGCAACAATACATAATAATTCTCATTTCATCGGCCAATTCTAGGTCTCCAAGTTATCCCTGGATACATAATGTAAGTGTAGCATACAGCATCACCGTAAAATCTTACTAAATTACAAGGAACGAATTGAAAATTCAAGTAGACTTTCCTACTATCATGAGCTGATCAATACGAGAGGTGAAGAAATTTCAAATATGATATACATGAAAAAAGACAAGAAAAGCGAGGCCAAGTAAAACCAGACGGTAACCAATTTCTCATCGAGAGATAACACGCTCACCTCATTGGTCACCCTTGCAGGCGTTGTCTTACCTGAACGAGGCCCTGAGCTTCATTCGGGAGCTGGACGAGGGCAACAAACCCCTCTCGGAGGACCCCAAGGAGCCCAAAGACATCACAATCAGGGACCACGAGCGAGCCCTCATTGAGAGGATGATAGGGCAGGTGAGGCACAGTTCCTCGTTGCCGCTGCTGGTGCTTTTGTTTGTGATGGTGGTGGTGGTGGTGGTGGTAGTGTTGATAGTAATAGTTGTAGTGATGGTGGTAACGGTAGTAATGGTGGTGATGGTTGTGGTGGTGGTGGTAACAGTAGTAATGGTGGTGATGGTTGCGGTGGTGGTGGTGGTAATGGTGTTAATGGTGGTGATGGTGGTGGTGGTGGTAGTGTTGATAGTAATAGTTGTAGTGATGGTGGTAACGGTAGTAATGGTGGTGATGGTTGTGGTGGTGGTGGTAACAGTAGTAATGGTGGTGATGGTTGCGGTGGTGGTGGTGGTAACGGTAGTAATGGTGGTGTGGTTGTGGTGTGGTGGTGGTAACGGTAGTAATGGTGGTGATGGTTGTGGTGGTGGAAATCGTGGTAGTGGTGGTGGTAATGGTGATGGTGGTGGAGGTGGTGATGGTGGCGACGTTAGTGGTAATCATGGTAGAAATGGTATTATCAATGATGTTTGGATGTTTTATTCATCACAAAAGTGCCTTATTTGCATTTTCTTGATGTTTTTGTTTGCCTTAAAGGACCTATAGCTACATGATTCTCAGCTTCATTCTTAAGATGATGATTAGATTTGATACTGCCTCGAATTTGAGAATGTGTTTCAATTCAGTGATATGCGATCAAACCAAAACAAAACAACAAACGAAAATCGTCTCGTTAAACACAGAAAACACACACAACGTTGAACATAGGTTGTTTCGCTATAGTCGATTTCTTCATAATTTCATCCAAGAAAAAACAAACAAAAACACAGTCATAGAATTATTTATCCGTATTCTCTCACAGTGCTTCTCAACCACTGGGCCGCGATGTCTTCCCAAAATGAAGATGAAAAAGATTTGTATTTGGCCTACACATGTATCTGGACCTCGAAAAACTCTAAAAGAGCCACAGTCGGGTTAAAAAAAATAGAAGCGCAGTTCTAGCAGATTTCATGGTTTGATATCCGTTCGATGATACTGCGTTCAATGAATATTCATTACTCAATGTTCAATAGATATCATGATACATTGTATGGACGATTTCAAATGAAAAAGACAAACTTTACACCTTAATGCCATCATACATGTGTAATGATGGGGAAGAAAGATTGTAAAGTGTGAGAGACGGGGAGAAAGAGAAAGGGGGGGGGGGGGACGGATACACACGAACAGAATGACAGTCTTACCCAACGTACGCTTTGCCATCCAGGCCATGTTCCGCATGGGGCGTGTGGACGAGTCGATGCCGCACTTTCACCGTGCTCTGATCATCCTCGGCAACGTCCAGCCGGCCTCGCGGAGCAGCACCGTGTTCAAACTCATGGCGGAGGCCTTCTGTCAGTTCTTCCATGTTGCTTTCCCTCGACGATGCCGCGGTAATACCAGGTATGTATATATGAAAGCGCAAGAGTTGTACAATAAAGAAGCTTCAGCCAGCATGGCCAGAGAGCACACTGCATTGCGTTTTTTCCGTTTTAGATCATATTGTACTTGATCATTACAAATGGCAGCAAATATCATCCTCATGCAAAGTAGCATGTATTTTGAGCCCAGCAATAAACCCAAATAATCATGACAACGGTGATCGTTTGTTTTGTGAATTTTGTCGGGAATTGATGACGAACCTGACTATAAGCGGTTATCATTCTTCAAATAGTTTGGCGAAAGCACTTGTGTCATCGGATAGTTTGCATGTTGTTTGTCAACATCGTGTCTAAGAATTTCCTGCAAAGCAGGAGGTCAAATAACAGTAGAGATACTACAAATGATTATGTACTCAATCAGAAAATTCATAAGTAAACACATGATGCAAATTGAGATCTTATAGCAGCTTTGTCCAGATGAAGAAACAGGATAAGAAAACCACAATCTGCTATAGATCTAGTGTATTCAAAATGCGCAATATCTCGTCAGCATTTCGTTGGACTGCCTTTAAACTGCAGTTTTCCGAGGAGGCACACACTCAAATTTTTCCATCTCGTGCTTGTTTTCCGTTGCGGAAGTTGTGACGACTGGACTCGGTACAACGAGCAGGCGCGCTGCCTCTCGCACATCTGGCACTTCCACGAAAACAACCGCGACTACACGAGGGCGCTGCTGGCCGCCGTGCAGCAGGTGAACCGAGCCGAGGCTGCCAACGACGACATTTGTGAGGTGAGCATGCAGAGACCTTGCAATTTAAAGGACAAGTTCCGCCAAATAAAGGTGTGGATTGAACGAATGCAGCAATGTTAGTAGAACACAAATACAACACTAAAACAGTCTGTGACGTCACTGCAGGACAGTGATATAAAGACAATATAAACAGAATTCAACATATTTTCTTATTTCTAGCAAAGTGAAGGAGCACTTGACTAAAATACATGTACCTCTTTCAGAATTAGTATTATATTAAGGAACTCTCAGTATTGTAGGAACTCTCTTGGAAATGAGCAGTCGATTTTCACAAAAGCAGCAAATCCATGAAAACTTGAAATCTAAATTTGAGATTTTAAAGTGAGATTTTGTGATTGCACGCCACATGGTTATGGCAGTGGGAAGCAACTCTGTCATTCCAAACAAGTCCCATGAGGACCGAGAAAGAACAGATTTTGGTTCCCTGCCACTTGTCTCACCAAATCCTCACTTCCGCCAGGAAATACTCTCCATAAGACCGGTTAGCTCACATGTTCAATTCTTTGCAATATAACCAAAGGGTTGATTGTCTACCCATTGTTTCTAAAACGACATACATCTATAATTATTTGAAAACTATGCCGTGACAGGTCATACGATCCTACAGCAACATGATGGAAACGTGCCAGGCGTACAGGTGGCGGAAACTTGGACGTCGCTACGAAAAGATGGCCATGCAGAGGTAAGCGCTCTTCCTAAGTTTTAGTTTCAGGACAACATAATTATGTATGTAACATCGTAGCCTCTAGTGATTTCGTATTAACTCTAGGACTGACATTTACCTATTCAATATTTGTTGAGCTTGATTGATTCTTTAATGACCTTGTGATGAGACATATTTTGAACTGATTGAAAATGGGGAGGGGCATCGCAGACAACTGAAACATCTAGAGGCTAATCAGCTCTGACTCGTGCTTCATTTCCAGTTCGTTATAATTCAAGTAACCTCTGTTTAACGCTTCATCAAAACATCGCATGGTAACACACATCTTGTGGATGAATTATGTCGACCAAGCCAGCGGAAACATCCAAGTTTTATATTGTTTCTCAAAGCAGGATGATCGATATAATTTCTGAGTAAAGCAAGTCTTGACTTATAGCAAAATACGGTATAAATCTTTAGTTTACTTCAAGTTTGGGTGACCTTAATTGATGAGATGAAGCTATGAATTTTTTAGTGTGAACAACACTAAATGTCCTGTTATGAATACTCTGTACACCGGTATGATTGCTGAATAATGAAATAGATCACAATATTATTGTAAAACAATGTCGTACAAAGAATTAAAGGAATCAAATCAAATCGAACGATACCTAAATACAGATGTGTCTCCACGCCGACGGAGGTGGGCGCCCGAGAGCTCGGCGTCATCAGTCATCTCTACAACGTCAGCACGAAGACGAGACTCGCCAATGGAAACGTTCAAGGAGCCATAGACACAGGTAATGCGTCGGTCATGTTGTTTCGGGAGCTCCTCCTCTCTAGCAGACAGTCTCTTTCACGAACGACAAGGGAAAGCGGAGAAAACATCTCAAGCTAGAGTGTAATAGACTAAGAAAGTTTGCAGAGGACAGATTGCGCGAAGGGAAAAACCTTTTACTTTTCATCTTCTTCTTGCTCTTTTGCGTTTTTTCTTGATCACCTTTTATTCCCACCACTTGTTCGTGCCCCTCCCTATTCTCCTGCCTTTTTTTTTTCTTACTTCTTTCTTTTTCTTATTTTTTTCGCTCCTCGCCTTTTCTTTTCTTCTTCGTCTTCTATTTCTGTTCTTTTTCTCTTCTTTTCTACTTCATTTTCTATTGTATGTTTGTATCTCCAACTTCTTCTTCTTCGTCATCATCGTCGTCCTCCTCCACCACCTCTTTTTTTTTTTCATCCTTCTGTCCAACTTACAGTATCTCAGTCCTTGGCGCCAGGGTTGCTATACCTAGAGCACCAAATGTCTCCTGTTTGTGTGGGGGACATACGTGATTATCATCCACTTTTAACTGATCTTCCGTCTTACAGTTACTTCGTTTGTGTAGTGGAGTGAGAACACTGTGTGTGTGGATATGATTCCGATTATGTTGAAAAGCATTTAGAGTACCACGACCAGGGCCCCATTTCGTGGAAGATATCGGGATTGCAATTATCGTTGAAATGGCAACTTCCCGTAGCAACAGCCAATCAAATCAGTGGGATACATGTACCTGTCTTTGCCATGACGCTTGCCATTGCATCAAGAGTTGCTGTCATATCAACTTTTTTTAATGGAATGTGGGGCCTATGGTGGTGGAACTTGTAATGGTAGTAGTGCTAGAAGTAGTACATGTAATGGTAGTAGAAGTAGTGGCACTATGCCAAGAATTATAGATTATAGTACTTACAATTTCTACTACTTAAATTTAAACTATCATAATCATTATCATCATCAACGTCATCAACACCATTAATGTAATAAGGTATAGAAGGTACATATGTACATTCTTCACTGCGCAATTCGAGTGCGTGGTGCAGTTACAAGTTTGTGTTTGCCCTCAAATCATCTGTTTTTATGATCATTTTCTGTTTTTGGTAGGTTACAGCGCGCTGAAGATCGCCGAAAAACTTCATGACAACGAAATGGCAATCCAAGTACTCCCCATGCTCGTTAGAGCGCTCATGGTTGCTGGCAGGTAAAACACTACTACACGTTATTTCTCATTCCATACATGTGTCGTGAAATTCTCAATAGCAGTATAGTCACCAACAGAAACGCACGGCATGGTTGCCTCGCTTTATATAGAAATGCAAGAAATTCAACCTGCCGAGTCTCGAAACTACCACGACAGCAGCCGCTCAACACCAGCTCGGCTGTGGATATCCATCGACGTTATAGTCCTTACACTTTGGTAATGTGAAGTGTTGTAACTTATTTCTCAGTATGCTGAATGTTATCTGCCCCTCGACCTACCATCTTACCGCTGGCCCTATAGTGAAAATCATGACATATGTCCAAACAGGCTTTAGCCCCCTATCAGAAACCAGCATTTTGGGCATATGCATGTACGTAGTTTGTACAGTATATACAGTATATATTTTTCTAACCATGCTTCAGCATGTCATTCAATGAAAACACAAATATCAGTTCATTTACAAGAACAGACCAGAAAATACACGTCCAAACCTCCAATGACTCAAGTTTTCGATGATAAAACCAACCATTATTTCTCCATACCCTCGGCCTCCCCCTCCTTGGATTATTGTTTCTCCAGATTTGCATCAGCCATCGAAAAGCTTCAGAAATTGGAATACGCAGCCACGGAGGAGGAAGACGTGATGGGCAAGGGGCTCTACATCAACGGCTGCATCGACCTTGTCATGGAAACCGGTAGGTCGAATGAAAGCCGACGACGAATCGTGATGATGGAGGGAAAGGCAACGATGACTTAGCTCACTTTGTTCAATCAAGATACATTTGATGAGGAAAGGAAGATATAGAATGCATTTTCGTTGTAAAGTTGTTTGTGTGCCAGGCTAGCTGAATAGCTTAAAGGGAAAGTCCTCTTACTGTTTGAGATATTGTAATCAGTGGAAAAGAAGGAATATCCTTTCAAATGAGAATAAAAACAAGATTTTTTTCCCTGTTTTTCACAACGGACACTACTTAGTATCTGTCATGATAACACAAGACACTTCTCCCTCAAAATCATTCCAGCTGTTGAATGGTTTGATGCGAAAGAATTTCATGACTTCTATTGAAGCTTATTCTAGTAAGGGAAGTCTTGCAAAGATTTGAATGTAAACCAGTGTACCGATAAGCTGTTTTGACATACATAAGTAATTTTGTGAGCGATATTGATATTCCACAAAACAATATCAAATTTTAATTTCCACACGTTTCTTGTTATCTGCCTTTGTTCAATTATTGTATAGATTTACTCTTATCTATCGAATCCAATCTGAACATGGCGTGCAGTTCTCATTTATTCGTAGACAAAAATACGTCAAACCAAACCCATGAAGTAAAGACTGTTAAATTATGTTGAGACCACTTTTAAAGATCACAAAGTTTAAAGCAACTTTGAACTCATGTGCGTGCAGGTATCTCTCTGGAACGCCACGATACCTTGATCCAGTTCTGCCGCCAAGCGGCCGGAGAGCCAGCCTTCTCGATCAACAACATGCCGAGGTTCCATCTCATTGCAGCACTGGCCTTGTGGTGAGTCCCACCTGTATAACTTCTTTACATGATTCGCAGAGAATTTGTCTGGGATAGTGAAAAGATGGAACTTGAACACAAAGAAAAGATAGATGATACATACAGTACATGATACTATGATTGACTAGTCAGGACGTTCGATCAAGGTTTTGTTTTACCATAATAGCATGTCTTGAGCATCTGCAGGGTGTTTGCACAAGGCCTGCCCATCATGGTAAGAATTTTTGGGGGAAAAAAATCTCAGCGATACAAAGAATAGGAAAGAAAATTCCTCATTTGGTCTCACGGATAAAACATGCTTACATATTTTGTCACATATCAGCTAAAAGGTATACATGTGTGTTCAACCCCAAAACACCTGTTATAATCTCCCAGGTACGCGCGTCTCGGTCGCTTTGAGTCGTCCTGCGAGTGGCTGTCCTCACTGGAAGTAGTCATGCCGGTCAACAAGTCATGCTTCTACTCCATCCAGGGTCTGACCAAGCTGGCAGAGTGCCACCTGGTCAACTACTTCAACTGCCTCAAGAACGCCTACCAGAACACGAGGGAGCGGTCGCGGTCACAGGCGAAAGAAGTGAGAATGATTGTCAGTTGGTCAGTGCTGATGACAATAACTGGAGTTACAGGAGTCTATAATCTATGTACTCCTCAGTACGGCTATGCTTGCACATGATGTAATTATCAGTCTGCCCAATAATTTTCACTGTCATTATGTGTTGCACATAGGTTACTATGTTGGGTGCGATAAAAAGGGAATCCAATGATGGCTGTGACAATCAACTTGCTTCAAATTCAGTGTGCCTTAATTATTTCGAGTTTTTTTGCAATCTAAACTCTCCCTATTTCCACTCATTTGACATAAAAACTGGCATCGCAACATAGTGTGCTATGTCTCAACCCCGATGTCGCCATTTCCTCAGGCTCATTGATAAACTAAAGTAGATGTACCACCGTATTCATTCTTTTATTCATTTATCAATTCACTTTTCTATTTATTCATTAATTCATAATCCTGGGAAGGTATCCCGGGGAAATATCGTCGAATATTTCATTCATTCATTCGTTTATTTCATTCTTCGGATAAAAAGATTGGAAAAATAACAATCATGCATATATACACAATATGTACAGGTTAAAATGGTAAAAATACTATCAGCGAACAAATACAATAGAACAAACGGAGTGCATTGTAATAAAGAAAAATGAAATAGGATGTATCAGTAAAAGCCTAGGAGGCTTGACAGGTAGATACACCCATAACGTATGACATAGAAATATATAGCTACAGTACAGCACAGAATAACTCAATGTGTTCGCGCGTGAGCGAGTGTGTGAATGTGAGTGAATATAAGTTCTTGCGTTAAACATAAAACGACAAAAGATGAAACTTATACTTAATTTTAAATGAGTTCAGAAATTGAATATTGCGTAGCGATGGAGGCAGAGAATTCCACATATTTGGTCCAGTATACCGAATCGATTTATACAGGGAATGGGAAGTTACTCTAGATTTGTGGAAAAGTTGTCTATTTCTAGCATCATAATTGTGTACATCCAGATTCAAAGAAAACGTTTCCATCAGATACTCAGGTAATGTATTGGAAAAATAACGATGCATAATCATACAAATACTTAATCTATTAATATCATAAATATTTAGAGTGTTCAAACTATAAAATAAAGGCATAGATGGAGCATAAAATTCGGCATTTGAACAGATACGTAGAGCCCGTTTTTGAAGACGGTGCAGTTTGCAGAGTTTGGACGGGTATGCAGTGGCCCACACAGTGTTGCAATACATAATATATGGAAGAATAAATGCATTGTACATCATAAACAAAATACGAAGGGGGACAAATGCCTTATATGTTGAAGTATACCAATGATCCTGGATACCTTCGAACTGACATGATTAATATGAAAATCCCAGGCAAAATGTTGATCTAATGTCACTCCCAAGTATGTTACTACCGAACAGTGTTCAATTGCAGTGTCATTTATATACAATGATATGTTGTCATAATTTTCACTCAAATTTTGCGAATAACGAAATACGACATATTTTGTTTTGAGAACATTCAATGATAACTTATTACAGAGAAGCCAAATATAAACTAAATTCAAATTTTCATTTATGGAATCAATCAAAACTGAAAAATCAGAATGGGATGCTACTAAAGTAGTGTCATCTGCAAATAATAAGAACTGAAAAAACGGTGCACATTTTACAATATCATTAATATATATCAAAAACAGAAGGGGTCCTAATATGGACCCCTGGGGAACACCGCACAATAATGAGTTGCTATTAGAACAGTAAGTATTGTATAAAGTATAATGTTTTCGCCCAGTTAAATAACTATGAAACCACTGGTATGGTATACCACGAACCCCGTAGTATTGCAATTTGGATAATAAAACTGAATGGGAAAGGGTGTCGAAGGCCTTCGATAAATCCATAAATATTGCAATTGCATGCTTATTTTTATTGATAAGATTCAATACCCGATCATATAAATCAATTATAGCAAACTCAGTAGAATAATGAGAACGGAAACCATATTGATTAGAACAAAGAATATCATTCTGATTAAGAAAAGTGTAAAGCCTATCAAATGCTATTCTCTCCAATATTTTTGCAAAAACCGGTAGTACTGATATAGGTCTGTAGTTATTACAATCATTCTTGTCCCCTTTCTTAAACACAGGGATAACTTTGGCAGTTTTCATACTGGATGGAAATACGCCGGTTTCAAGAGATAAATTACATATATGTACAATTGGTTTAATGATAAATGTGATAACTGATTTTACAATGGAAGCGGGTATGTTATCAAAGCCAGCACTCTTGTTACCATCAATTTTGTGAACAATATCATATATTTCTGATTCAGAAACCGGTTTAAAAAAGAAAGAACGTTCAAAATTACCAGAGAGAAAATCAGAAAAACTCATAGACGTATCTGATGTATCAATCGAACGAGACAAATTTGGACCAACATCCACAAAATGTTCATTAAAAATATTTGCTATTAAAACTTGATCACATATAACATCATTTCCTTGTACTAAAATTTCAGGCAGATTACTATCAGTTTTTCCCAGAGTCCGGTTAATAAATTTCCACATACGTTTTGAATCAAATTTAGTCTTATGAAACTCATCATAATAATATTTTCTTTTAGCATGTCGAATAACAGAGTTCAGTCTATTACGATATTGCTTATAAAATGATTCATTACTGTTGTTTGGGTTCAGTTTGTACAATTTAAATAATCTGTTTTTCTTCTTGATTGATTTCAATATTGCACGTGTGATCCAGGGCTTTTTAATCCTTTTATCAACAGAACCCCTTTTTCTAAGCGGCATATGTTCATTCAATATAAACAGAAAACGGTCCAAAAATAACTCATAGGCAAGATTGGCGTCGGTCAGCTCAAGGATATCTGACCAGTCAGCTTTCGATAAATCGCCCATCAGTGATGATAATGACAAAGGTGTTATTTTCCGTGATAATACACTATGCTTTTTACTATTTGGACTCAACGTAGCTAAAGAAGAAACAGAAAAAACTGGATAATGGTCGCTCAAATCAGAGAGTAAAATACCAGAAATGAAATGATGGTCAGAAGAATTGGTAAAAATATTGTCTATAAGAGTAGCTGAATTAGAACATACACGGGTCGGTTTACATATCAGGGGGGAATACCCCATTGAAAAAAGCATATCAACGTAATTCTGAATGACACTGTTTTGGTCATACTGTATCAAATCAAGATTCAAATCTCCCATAATAAAACACACTTTCGACATTGCATTCAATGTATTCAAAACTAGGTCAAAGGATTTTATGAAATCACCGACATTTGAAGAAGGTTTACGATATACTATTCCAATTATTTTCTTGTTCTTAATTGCATCCGTGGTTTCAATGAAAAGAGATTCTACGCCATCAATAGACAATTCTACATCTTGTAAAGTTTGAACAGACAGATTTTCTCTCACATATAATGCTACTCCTCCGCCTCGGCCTTCAATACGATTAGCTTGGAACATATTATAACCCTGTAAAGAAAAATGATTTGATGTATTGCTCATCCATGTCTCAGTTACTCCTATAACAGAAAAGGGGAACTTAAGAACCTGTAAATCTTCACAAAGTTTATCAAAATTCTTATTCAAACTTCTAGCATTATAATGAATCAAGCTAAGCTTGTTCATCGACGCATTAATAGATATTGAATCACGAAACTGTTCAAAATCATAATAATTGCAATCAGGGGTGTAATTTTGAGAATAGGACCTGATTCGGGGTCAACTTGTGTTTGATGAGGACATGGGTTCAAAGGGGTATGATACCCAATTATAAATATTTGTAGATTGAGTGAATGCAGCAAAATCAAGATACTGCAATAGTGAACTTTGAAGAAAATTGGACAATCCATTCAAAAGTTATGAATTAATTAAATGTACAACAGTAATATGGAGAAAATGTGAAGTGAACTCAACATATTTTCATTTTTCTAGTATAACGAAAGAGCTCTTGACTTACCTCTTTCAAAAAGCAGGGGGAATAATGTTACCCTTAACACGTGTTAGCAACATGTCGAGGGCGTGTGTATTTTTCATAACAAATAAACTTTTGAGGAATTTCCTTACATTCGTGTCGTCCTACTGTGACGTCACGAACTGCTGTACTTTCTATCTAGAGGTATTCTACTAATATTGATGCATTCACTCAATTCGCATATTTATGTGGCTATCATTCCCCTGCAAGTGATCACTGACAGCGATACTCTTGTCCTGCGTTCAGGTCCTGGATCGCCTCAAAGTGGAGGTCCAGCGGTTCCCAGTCTTCCTGCCGAGGCTCCTGCACCTGAGAGCCTACTACCACGTCCTGCAGGGGAACAGCCGCCAGGCCAGAAAGCTGCTGACCAAATGCATCAAGGTCTGCGACAGAACCGGCAACCTCATGGAGAAGCGATGGGCGCAGCAGAGTTGGGAATCCTGGGCCGACCCGTCCGGCGACACACTCAAGAACCAGGAAGGTGCGTGGTTGGCCAGGTCCACGGACGCCGCGAGTCGCTACAGCGGCGGGCAAGCGTCTGAGGTCGAGGTCGTCAAGTTTCTTCTGCCCTTGCCGCGACAGCCGACAGAGTAAACGATGGTGCTTATCAAACACTCGACAGTAGCTTTTAGATTACTCAGATTTAATCATTTTTGTATCTCAGCTCGTGCGAGTATGATACAAATTGCAAGGGATTATCAGAAGGCAGGCATCAGCTGGCTGTAGCACGACATCTGATCACCGAACGGCGATCGTGGCGTTTGAAGTGACCAAATCGTTTCTTTTAAAGCAAACATGTCGCGCGATCAGATTTGCTCTAACAGGTTTCTTTTAAAGCAAACATGTCGCACGATCAGATTTGCTCTAACAGATACAGTTATACAGATAACAGTTATAAATATAATGTCTTGTTACTTGGCAGCATGCTATACTAACTAGGTCTTTTTCTCCGCTTCATTTTAAGAAAGCGTTATTCAGTTGTTAGAGCAAGTTATGCGTGTTCACCACCATGTGTGTGTATTGTGCGCCTGATTGGACTTTCGTAGGACTTGTAGTCTTGATTAGTTAGTTAGAACGATATTGCGTCCTTCCCTTTTAAGCGTGTAAATAGTTTGCAGTATTGATCAAATCATACTGATTAGTTCTTTTTTTGCAGATAACATTTTTTAGATTCAGAACAGCGAATGAAACGCTTGTAGAAACGAATTTTGTTTACACAGTCCTGTACCTGTGAAATGAATACTGTTATCTTATTATCAAGATAGATTATTCAATATAAGTGGATATCATTCTTGATAAATCGTCCCATTTATCCGCTGTACAAATATGCTGCATTTCTGACATGTATAACTCTAGTAAAACTGATGTTCTGATGTTTCAGCTTATCTTCTTTGGTAATGTTCATTTTATGCCCTCTGAATCGTTTCGCAAGTAGATTTCTGCAGTGACATCATAGATGACATTTCAGATGTGCTTTTTATCACTTTTCAGGCGTTCTGCAAATGCAGCTTTACATTCTTTACATTTGTTACTAGAGCAAGTTTTATCGTCACCTTGTCTAAGTAAGAAAAAACGAAAAAAAAATCCTTATACAGCGTCATGTGATTGGTCGCTGTCATGTCTGTAATAGTCCATGTCCAACCTTAGCTGTTCCAGTGTAATGAGCGTGATGTCTTCATTCTGATGACTTACATTTGTTTTACTGTTGTTTATGTGTTTGTTTGGTTTTGTGTGCGTGTTTGTGTGTGTGTGGGTGTGTGTGGGTGTTCAGTGTAGTTCCCCAATTGAAATGACCATTTCATCTACATTGACCCTCCCTTGTCAATAGATACCTATCTAATTCTAATAAAAGGAGGTTTGGAGTGAAAGCGACGACATAGATAGCGTGCCTTCCGACGGGGAAAGGGCCAGACTTTGTTGCCGGTTTGTTGTTTGTTTTTGTTTTGTTTTTTATCTGTTCGTTTGTCTGTGTTATAGGCGGCATACAGGAAAATGAGTACCTCCGTTCCTCTGGAACGTCGCAGAAAGCATCTGCCTTCGCCCATGAGAAAGAAACCAAAGGGATATATAGCTAATGCCTCTATTTCTTCCGTTTTCGTTCACATCATTTGCGGGTATACAGAAAGTCAAAGTATTCACTGTTCTTTTCTTTTTAATGTTTATCACCTGATAAAGTTGCCTTGGCATTAAAGAGATTGATTTGTGACCTAAGTGCTATTTCTTTCTTTGACCTTGTCATGATATCTCATTTATTTATTCATTATTTTCTATTCTGTATTAATGCGCTTATGAAACATCTGTATTAAGCGCTATATAAATGTTATTTATCGTTACTGTTGTTGTTATTGTTGTCATTATCATTAGTGACTATGTGAAATCAACAGTAGATCTGTTATTTCTTATCCTCCGCCCCCCCCCCCCGTATTTGCATTCGCGATGATTTGCAAATTGCAATGTCAATGTGGAGTCAACTGTCTCTCTGCAAGGAACCACTTATCACAAGTCGCATAAGACTGAACGAGACAGCTGTGTTGTTATGATGTCTTATGTGTGTTTGATCAGTACCTCGGTTAATATACTGTTCAGCTGTTTGTGATAATTGGATATAATGACATTTGGAAGAGACAAAAAAGTACATTGTACAGTATACATATGACGCACAGGTCTGAGTGCGTCAGTCGGAATTGTGTGCATTAGATATAAGGTAACTACAGCAAAGCCGAGATCGCAAGATAATCGCTACCCAATCTATTATGCGTTTTAAGATTTGCTTTTTAAATGAAACAAGGCTACTACACGTTTTCATATCCACGACCATCTCGAATAAAATGGTCTTTATAGGCCTGCACGCAATGGCAACAAGATGACGTCTTCCGACGTCATCTAGGTAAACTGAGTTCACTGATCATTGTCATAGTTCACACTATTGTGACGTGCTGCTGTCAGTTTTCCATTCAAAGATAGCCTTGGATGTATAGTCGGTATATTACCTGTCCTCTTTAAATACGCGGAACCTCCACTCTCTATGTTTAAAGTACGTGGCATGGGAGGCGGGTAATTGCATTTCTATGTGATGTAAGCCCAGATGAAGAAAAGGTACGTGATGATAATACAACTTGTTTTGTCGTTGATATGCATTTTATTATTATTATCATCATTATTATTCGATGGTGTTCATCTCTTGGGATAGGCATTTAACAGTGTACAGCAATATGATGCTGGCACTAGATCTGCAGAGAAAGAAACTCCTCGCAAAACTCGAATGCAATTCAAATCAATTCATTATATTCAATTCAATGCAAATCAATTCAGTTGAATTTAATTCATTTCAATTCGATTCGATTCAATTCCATTCAATTCAATTCAATTCAATTCATTGCCGTAATCATCCTCATCAATACAAACGGTATGCCTAATCATAATGCATTTTGTAACACAATATGGATTGTGAAACGAGGCTGTTCAATTTGTTCGTTTAGCGTTTGATTGTTGGGAAAGAGGTTTTACTCTGTATCGTTACTATGATACTATAAGCACTCATTATTTCTCTACGAGAGAAATAAACGCCAGTTAAAAAAAACACAAACAAATCTTGATGTTGTTATATGCTTTACTTGCCTTTACCATGTTTACATTTACTGTACGTCTGATGAAACTCATCACACTTGGTGTCATTCTGTCTGTTTTTATTTCGATATGATCGAAACTTGTACATTGTATTGTAGAGAAGAGAGGAAATAGAATTTTAGATATATGTACATATTGTCATGTAGCAAAGCCAGAGCATATTATATTAATTGTGGTAGTGGTTCAGAATTTTATACTGGAATTTCATGATAATTGTCTCTGTTTTCTTTCAATGGTTCCGTATTAAATTATTCAAATACAACCTCGAAAGATTGTTCGCAGACTAAGTTTGTCTAGAATCGTTCAAATGCTCACGTGTGTTTCGCATTCTGTCTCTAGCGAGGAACTTCTGTAAAGTAGGCCGTTCGTCTTTTGTTGTCCTTTTATTGACTGAACGAACTTCTAAAGCTATTTGTTAATAGGGCTGCTTGTGTTCATGAGATCGAAAATCCCTCGACTCTGACCATTTTATTCCTGATTTTATTTCTGTATATATTCGATTTTCAGAGATCCTATAGTATATAATCAAACAAATAAAACAGTTACAGTCAACTGGAATGTAACATAAGGAAGTGAGAAACTCTCTTTACTATATAGCAATAGCAATTAGCAATAGTAATAGAAAATAACGGTCAAAATCCATACACAACATGCACAACACAAGACATATCAGATATGAACCCGATCAAAACCAACTGTTACTATGCTTGTGGTCACACAGACATTATGATATACTTGTATATCCGTCATTAATACACACATGCAGACCATCCTTTTCCTGCATTAAACACATTAAGGTCATAAGAACTATGGGGGAGAAACTCCCTTATGGGTTTCACGTGGTAGATTGGTATTCTTAAACCCGCTTGGATAGTTTCGTTTCCTTTCACCAACGGCCATCGCAATTTTCCGACGAGCTTACTTGATGTGGTGAATTCCAATCTCGACATGCAATATTATACAAATGATACACAGGATAGAGTGCGTTAGTGGAGATGTATAAAGCGCACTCGAGGGTATTTACAATTGTGAAACATGCACGAGGCGAAGCCGAGTGCATGTTGCACTACATTGTAAATACCCAAGAGTGAGCTGCATCTCCACTAACGCCACGAAATAATCCTGTGCATCATTTGTTTTATAAAATGGGTCGAAAACTAACAGCATTTTTCACGTACCTTTGTGGGTCAATACCAGTCAGCTACATGTAGCACTCGCTCAAGAGTCAAGATGTCCGAAGATGTTCGTCCCAAACATTTACGCACGTCGCACTCGGAAATCCCGCACATATAAGTACTGTACGTATAAGAGTATACGTACGCCACACATGTTATGCACACAAGAAAGGCCGGCCGGCAGCCCGAACTAGAAGTTGTTTACAGGATTGACAGCGCGTATAGTAGCGCGCGACGCACTTGTAACAACTGATTGAGTGCGCACCGCTAGTGTAAACATTGTGACGTCAGGCCGTGCATGTTAGTGAGAAATTAATGCATGCACACGTGACTCATTTCAGCGCTTCCAATTAGCTACATTCTTGAACCCATTTTATAAAATTATTATAACTATATAGAGGATGGTATTTGCACGGCGCTAATGATCCGTCCTTTTTAGCTCACCTGAGCCAAAGTGAGCCTCAAGTGAGGTAATGCCGAACATTCATCGTCCGGCATGCGTCGTATGTCGTCCGTCGTGCGTCGGTGCCTCGTCAATCATACGTCAACTTTTTTCTTACATTTTCCGTATAATCCTTGAAAATACCATAAGGATTTCCCCATAATTGTAAGTAGCATCCCTAGGGTAACGGAATCTCAATCTGTTCAAATGAGCACCATGAGCAACCTGCCCCCACCCCACCCCACCATCATAAGGAGTCTTTAAAATCTTCTCTGGAACCAGAAATGATAATTACAGCTAATTTCAATCATATAGTATGAGGAAGCACATTGGCGACTGTAGTTTTAAGTTGTCGACCCCCTCCCCCCCCCCCCCCCCCCCACCACCAGCGGGTCCGGGAGTATACCCCCTCAACCCGGAGCACTGCAAGTGAACAAGTGTGGGGGAGGGGGCAACTTGGGAGCAAAATTTCACATTTTCATCGTCTTCCTGAAAATTTTCACATGGTCAAATTTAGACCAAACTTGTCAGGCATTATTGCTGTATATAGGGTGATAGAATAATGTTCATAGTTGTAAAAAGGCATCATGATTCCCCACTTAGGGGCCTCGCAGGGATCCCATCTCAGGACCCCAAAATTGGAAAATCTGCGATGTTCTAAAGAATAAAATAAAAATGATAAATCCGTTTCTATACCAGGAGAATGATAAAGCTTAAACGATACGATTCTAAATGCAGTTTTACTGTTTGTTCATTTCGGATCCACGGGTGCCTCGTTAAATGGGATCGGGGGTATATACTCTTGAAGATGCATGGTCAAATTTGTCAACAAACTTCGCAGGTATACACATTCGCTACAGTGATAGAATGTATTAACTATGCAAAATGAACACCATGCCCTTCCCCTTTAGAGAATACCCCCCCCCCCCAAAAAAAAAAGGGGGGGAACACCTTTCATAAAACGCTTTGAGTAAATATGATAATGGGTGTGTACTTTCCAGTTTGTCTTTGATGCCATCAGGGGCTGAGATCGAATGGGGGAGGGGGCAGCTTTTAGATTCTGATCTTCTTTGTTAAACACGCATGGTCCAATTTTCTACAAACTTGACAGATATAGTAACCAATCCACAGCCCCTCCCACCCCCACCTTCAAGGAATGTCCCGCGGCCCCTGTGTTCCATAGGATACGAATTATTGCTGTGCAAGGAAGAATCATTGCGTAATCAGCACACTCTGGCCATAGGATGGGATGGTATTCACAATTTGGAAGAAGAGTTGTAAACCCTGGAAAATAATAAAGGACTTATTGCCTAATTACTGAGTTCCGAATAGGAATATATCAATACCTGAAACTACTGCATGGGCGCCAGACACACTCAGCATGTTCTGAGCCACCGTTCTTACAAACTGAATTCGGGTTAAAAAAAGAAAAGAAAAAGAAGACCTTATCTAATACTAGGACATAATGTACATGCTACTCGATGAACGTATGTCAGTAGGTGAGTTGAAACTGTATAGGAATGGTTACACGTATCAAAGGACGTTCAGTTATCGAGAAACATGACATTGAATCTATGAAAGGGGATGCTTAGCATTCTGTAGGAAATATTTTTCTCTTTCTTTTGAAGTTTATTTATTTTTGGGATGGGTTTAAACCTGGTATTATGTCCCCTATCATAACCAGGTTCACTATAGGGGCCGGCGGAGCGTTTTCAAAAGTGGGCGGGGGGCACTTCCGGATTTCATGAGCTAACAAAAAAAAAAAAAAAGGTCTTCAGCTCATCTCTCCCCTTCCAATTTCGGGTTTCTTCAGCTGACAAGCAAAAAAAAAAAAAAAAAAGTCTTCAGCTCATCTTTCTTTCTCATAATCATAAAACTGCGAGGATAGTAAAACTCGTTGGCTCTGACTATCTGCTCATAATGAAAAGACAGATTTCACAACATTTTCAATTCGTCACCTTTTCTCGATAGACCCAATAATATTACATGATATACACGTCTCAATCCAATTAAAAACAAAACAAAAGCAAAACAAAATACTCCTATCATGCAGCGTGTAGTTCTGTGAGACCGCTCTTGCCATTCAAGCAGGTTTATAATGCATTAGTATACTCATAACATTATTCGTGTATTGTTTGAAGCTTTATAATTCTAGCTGACTTCACTGCTGATGACAATGTCATCACGAAAGGCAAAAAGATATTTTTTTTTTTTGGGGGGGGAGCACTATATGACTTATGAGTGGGTGCAGAAAAAATTAAGAACAAAGTTATTCAACATCTGCGATACATAATTAGTTTGATAAATACAGCATAATTATCCTTTCCATCAGCATATAATAATGATAATAATATATAACACTTATAGGACCTATAGCGCTTAATACCGACGTTGGGTATATAATAAACGCAATCCATTTTAATACGGAAACATATTGAATTAAAATACAGCGTTATAATTTAATCATGACGTACATCCCAACATAAATAACAACAACAACAACAACAAAATCGAGGATTGAGTAGATAGATAAGTTTTAAGCAATAATTTTAACTTATCTACACTTTCAGCATTTCGAATATGAAGAGGGAGTTTGCTCCAAAGAGATGGAAAATGACAGGAAAAGCCCTATCACCACAATGGGAGTACAGGCTCTTAAAGGTGAGGGGATTAAAGGGATCGAATATACATTTTTGGTTTTTGATTGTTTGATTGATAATGCATGGTTTATTAGAACAATCATGCAAAGTAGTTGATACCTAACTTCAAGTTTCTAACAATTTCGGTGAGATCATGAGAAACCTCTTAAGAAATATGAAAAAGTATGTAATTCCATGAGAAATTCAATGTTTATTTGATGAAAATTGGTTTTGAAATGGCTGAGATACAAAACAGAGCGATCCTAATAAAATGTGGGACCCAACTTTTATTTATACGATCGCTTTGTTTTACTTTGTTTTTGGAAGTTTCAGCCATTCCACACCCTATTATCATCAAACAAACTTTGAATTGCCTTCAGAATGGTATGCTCTTTCCTACTATTTCATAAGTGTTTTCTTGGTATCTGGCAAAAAAAAAAGTAATAATAAATAAATAAAAAAAGCCCAATTCTCATCTCCACCCATACTGTACCATCCGGTGAAAGGGTTGAAGTGGAGGAGCGGAGAGAAATCAGATCTTTGAGATAAGATGTCTACAAGTAATGGTTCAGGGAACTCTTTTTAAATAAAAAATAATGCATGCGGAACTTCCACATAATATCATGGCCAGGACAGGTTAAAGTATACCGTGAAACCATCTTGTGGTTCGCTCTAAACTGTTTTAGAGGATAATTATTATCAGTCATATCAGTCTGAAAGTTAGGCTATACATGCTCCCTGTTGTTGTGTGGAGTCGATCCTGCATTTCCGGGGTGCTATGCTCATTGTACACACAGTGCATGTGGGCGTCGCAGCGCAGGCTTGGTGTGTCTACGTCTATGCATTATATGCATGGTCGTCGGCGACTACAGACACGATTGTATACTGAGCTGAGCCGAGTAGACTACCTTCTCCGCCCTCACGGAATTATCAACCTAAGGCTCGGTAGAAGACTGTGAAATCAGCACAAGAGTCGTATAAACAGCCAGGGAAGTGTGTAAATTTCAATCATGGTAAGCCATAGCCCATAAATAATTATAAATCTAAGCGAAGCCGGTCGGTCGATTTATTTATTTTTTTTATTTATTATTATTTTTTTTTATTTGGTAGCACAGTTTCTAGTTCCAGGTAACGTTAGTACTACTACTAGACTCTAGTACGTAGGGGTGCCAGCGGCCGGATCGTGCAGTCATGATTTTAACAATAAAATAAATAAATATAATTTACATGTATTATGTAACAGTCAGGGTTATGCCTAATTATTGTATATCATTAACATTATGAAATCATCTTAACTGTGATAGATTTGATTTGAATGATGGAACACCGGCTATCCTGGGTTTTAACTTTGCTAGGGGTCTATTATTTTGGGCTTCTAACTTCACTTCAGCACAGCCTGCAGGCATAGTCTAGATACGGACTAGGGAAAGCCAAAATGGTTTCACCCTAACCCTAACCCTAACCCTAACCTAACCCTATCAGAGCGACCAAGTCTCACACGTGAGACTCAAGCATTTAAGGGCCATCTCACGATCTCACGCATGGCACCCATGGCACCCATTTTTCTCACGCATCGGGCCAAGTCTGCAACTTGGGCCTATAAATAATGAGCATAGCTCAAAAGATTTAAGTGATAGTTGCAAATGAAGGTATATTTCCCTTTTGTCTTCCAAAATAAGTAAAAAATAGTCACTTAAGTATGCACCTGATCGCACCATTAAGAGCTAAAAATTGAAAAAGCTCCCTACCGCGGGAGGCCACAGGGGGAAAAAAGCCCTCCTACACCCTCGCTCGAGCGCACATTCGCATGCCGAGATGCCGAGTCATGAAAATCTCACTCATAAATTTTTTTTGAACTTGGCATCCCTGCCCTATAACCCTAACCCTAACCCTAACCCTATTCCTATTTGGCTTTCCATAGTCCGTATCTATGCCTGTGCTGAAGTTAGAAGTCCAAAATAATTTACACCCCTAAAACCCAGGATAGACGGAACACCATATATATTTGTCATTGATGACGTAGAGCTAAACCAATGGGAACGTTAGGCCCTATATAGTGCTCTATAGTGCATGTAATTGTGTAGCCCGACCAGATGCTGTTATTGTGTTAATACGCTGTGCGAATAAACTTACAGCTAGCGACTGGGCTGTATAGTCAGTGTGTGACATTTTAAGACTTCGAAACAGAAAAATAAATGAATTGGTTGATGAAGCATACATGTGCTAACTGAAATATGTTTTTTTAATTTTTTTTAGACACACAAGGCACTGTGAATTTATAGAGTGCAGTGTATAACCAAGTTAAAAATAATTTCCATATCTTTATATGCAATAGAATATTGAACTTGAAGTTAGTTGAAGGGTGACCTATGGACTTGACACTGATGTAGAAAGTATATTATACGAGGCCTAACTGAGTGATAGCATTTATTGGTAATTCAGGGAATAATTTTCCTGGTATCACAGGGCAATTGAATTTGCTATGCATTTTTCATACCACTGCTACACAAACTATCTTTTGTTGTGTAGTTTCCTTCCATCGAAGTGTATACTGTAGGATACCATTTGAAATATTAATATAATATGGACTAGCCTTGAGGGGGATATGACATTTATTGCCTGAACTAGAATTGTATTGCCCAAGTCGAAGACTAGGGGAATACATTTTCGAAGAACCACAGCTCAGATGCCTCACTGGGGGCTTAAGTGCCCGGATGCTATACATTGTATTTCCCTCATTTTTAACACGCAAATCCCATAGGCGTTTGTCAAAGCGGGGAATATGGAAAATTTGCTCCTCTTCTCCAAGCTGGCATGTAACCCCGCACGTATAGACGAGGGGAATACAGTTTCGAAGAACCACAGCTCAGATGCCAGATGCGGGTAATAATGTTCTTTAGCTGATATTGCTAATCGAACTTGAGTTGGAAAATTATTCCTTGTAAATTATTACACATGTAGAATCTACATTTGAACATCAAGATCTTTAGCATGACCTAGGCAGGGTCTAGCTACCTACATTGTATGTCTAATTTTGCTCCATTTTCCCCTTACAGTCGAGCGAGATGAAAATATGTGAGTTGGACCAGTCTGTGAAAGATATTGCAAAGAAGTTTCGCTTCAGGAAGGAGAAAAACAATGCAGCAGTCGTGTGTAAGTTTCTTGATGGATTCACAATCTACCACATTTTTATGAACAGTATTTTTCCTAACAGTGTAGTACATGTACTCAGCATATCATCTATACCATGATGCAATGGACACATGTGATGAACAGTCTATTCTAAGAAACACTTTTTAGAAAATTAATGAATCGATGAATGGGGAATAATTAAAGGAAATAGACGAAATCATGTCCTTGCATGAACCTGGCATTTGTATACTTGTGTCTCTTTTTTTTAATGTCAAGTCACATTAGTCCAAAGAGAAATACAATCTGTGTGTATACTGTAAAAGTGGTTTCTTTTGCGGTGGTTTTATTTTCGTGCTTAGAGGTTGAACCGCGAATTTAACATCACGCGAAAATGTTTTGAACTCATCGCTTGTTACAATGCTATCATTACTGACCGCGAATTTAAACACACGCGAAAAAGTCAGCACCGATGGAAACCGCGAAAGTTTCTGTACACGAAAGAAACCACTTTTACAGTACATGTTTTCCAGTTTTTCTGTCATATGCTTAAAATTTCACACTGACATTCATAGTGCATTACTTGCTTGCAATTTCTTTTCCATTTCTTTGCTTTTGTCCGACAGTAAAGATCGACGCAGCCAAGCTCTTGATTGTTATTGATGAGGAGTATGAGGTAATGCAGACTGTTTTTGTGTTTTTTGCTGTGTTGCACATGCCTGCCACCTATATACAGCGTAAATGCACTGAAATCGTTAGAAGCATTATGGAGGGTGCCACTACCTTGGTATTTTGCTAGGTTTTCTCACCAGGCACTTTTTGGCAAAGTTTATTTTCTCAGACAGGCATCATATGTTCTTAGGGACATGAAAACCCATTGAGGACGAGCCCCAAGTATACTCGGGCAGGTGTCTATGGGATATGCGTGTGGTAGCAAAATCAGTCCGTCCTCAACGGGTTGAATGTCAACATTGTAACCTCCGCCAAGGAGGTAATGTTTTCATTGGCATGGGTTTGTGTGTTTGCAAAATTACTCAAAAAGTTGTGAACGGATTTGAATGGAATTTGCAGGAAAAGTTGATATTGACAAAAGGAGCAGATGATGAAATTTGTTTAATTTTTATGGTTTTGGATTGTGGAAGGATTATTTATATTTTGGCAGATTGGGATTTTTAATTTTTGAAGGAGTTTTTATATTTGGCAGATAGGTCAATAAACTTGGGAGTTGAAGCTGCGCATAAAGTTATATGTGCTCTAAAGGGTGTGCTCTGCTTGGGCATGGCACTGTGCACCTGGAAGCTTTCTGTCTTGAATGCAGTGTGCTAATTTCCAAAATTCATGCAGGAATGACATGGTGGTCAAATTGCAAGACCTGATGAAATGGTATGGCTTGCATTCCTCCGTCAGAGTCTGTTAAAATTCTGTTAAGAGTCTTCCACCTCCCTGGTTTAAAAGAAAGGAGATGCAGTGAGAATGATGGGGGGGATGAGGGAGCTGGATTAGTATGTCATTTCTCTCAAGTATATATTTTTTATATACTATGAAGTAGTGACTGTCCATGTCACTACCATTAGTAACCATTTTCTCAAAGTGATGTACAAGTATGCTCAAATATGTAGTCTTAAACCAAGCACACACTTAGGGTCTAGGGCAATTACCTTCTGGACAATTACTCCTTCCCCTTCCCCTTCCCCTTCCCCTAACCCTAATCCTAATTTTGAACCTAATCCTAACCCTAACCCAAACTTTAACCCTTAACCTTACCGGGGGGGGGGGGGGGGGGGGGGGGGGGGGGGGGGGGGGGGGGGGGGTCACACATGCAATGAAGTACATTGTGCATTATGATGGGGAGTGGAGGATGTGCTGCTGAAGTTGTTTTTATCAGATTGATTTATGGCATTTGATGAAGGAGGGTAAATGACCAAGGAATGACAGTTATTGAAAGTTTGAGCTGTCATGCTCACATGTCATAACATATACCCATTACTTGCAAAGTGTTTAGCAATCATGTCTGTCTTTTAAATTAGTTTGTTCTTGTTGTTCCCCAATGTTTCTCAGATATCGACTCAAATGCAGTGAACTTTGTCTTGAATACATGAATTTATTGTCTTCCTACCTGAGGGGCAGATCCAGTTTGACACATACTTCAAATATTTTTGAGTGGCGGCTTCGAGCATGAGATCAAAGCAAATAAGACTGTTGTGACTCCATTTCTCGAACCTCCTTGGTCTAATGAAAGTATAGTGTACATGTAGCAGTGGTTGCATCTGCTATTAGTTTAACTCACAGATAGGCAAGATTTGACTGTATTGTTGCCAAATATCGCATCAATGCAACTACATTGTATATTATTAGATTAATTTGTACAGACGCATATGGCAGGGCCCAGTTGTAACTGGGGGGGGGGGGGGGGTCACACATGCAATGAAGTACATTGTGCATTATGATGAGGGGGGGGGGGGGGGTGGAGGATGTGCTGCTGAAGTTGTTTTTATCAGATTGATTTATGGCAGGGCCCAGTTATAACTACAATGCATCTTTAACCACCACAGCAGCAGCTAAACAGCAGGGAAGATTTCAAGATGTTTTTATGGTGGCTGCAATGAGTTATAGTACAATTACATCCAGTCTCTTATCCAGTTGCGATGTTAGCGCTGAATTCTAAGGTGTAGATTTGTTTGTTTGGTAACTCATATGTGTACAATGTCAAAGAGTTCAATGCTCTGCCGTTATGTGTTGTCATTATATAGGATATGACGCCCGACGAATTGCAGGAGGAACTTCCAGGTCACCAGCCAAGATTCGTATTGTACAGCTATGTACTAAAGCATGACGATGGCAGGGTATCCTACCCACTCTGCCTCATTCGCATCATACCTCAAGGTGAGGAGAACTCTTTTGCATGTGATTTGATGCAGATTTGATTAAACGTTTTGTGCTTGCTGAAATGAATGCACAACATTTCAATATATAAATCACTGTTTGCACAGGAAGTTGCATGCAAACAATGATAGATTGACATCATGACGTGAAGATGAACAATTAACCTGTTAAACAAAAACAAAAAACAAAAAAAGGAAAACAGGACGATTCTCAATTTAGCACTATTAAGCTGAAAGTGCAATTCCCAACCGTGTTCACATGGAATTTCATACTATATGATATAATCAGACGTTCAGAATGGAGGAAGTTGTGTGAAAATCAAGCCAAACCCGAGATAGTTACAACTGGAAATTTTGAGTTTCATACATTTTTACCAAGTGGTGTTACACATATGCAAATCAGAGGACTGAAGTCATATTTCATGTAATTTGTCAAATGTTTGACACTGTGCAAATTTTTAAAGGAATTTTAGGATTGATTGCAACCAAAGAATTATTGTCCTGCTTGTCTGAGGTTTCTCCAGTTATCAAAATTGACTTGGAATTTTAGTGGTGCTCACTTACTTATTACCTCTGCCAAAGAGGTAGTGTTGTTATGTTATTGGTTTGTCTGTTTGCCTGTTTGTTTGTTTGGAAAATAACTGAGAAAGTTATGAATGGATATGGATGAAACTTACAAAAATGAAGAATAATAAATAATTGATAATGACACAAGGAACAGGTGATTGAATTTGTGTAGTGATTCAGAAATTTGTGTGAATTTTTTATGGATTTTTAAAAAATCTTTTGGCAAATAGGGTCAATGAACTTGGGAGTTCAAGCTGCGCATATTTGCGGTTTGCATACGCACACTGGGGCGCTTACTCTGCTCAAGGTGCACACCGCACAGCTGTCCATGAAGTTTATGAGGTAAACACAAGGCTCCTTTATCATTGGAAAATGGGATGAAATTTCAACATGCATGCATGGGTGGAAATGAGCTGGTTGGCAGAGAGGTCTGTGCTCTCCAACTGCTTTTCTAGTTAAGTTTGAAAAGTAAAAAAAATGATTCTGTATTTTTATGATTACAGTTTCTGTTTTTTCACATCTTCCTCTAATGGTTTCTGGTCTTTTTCCAGGATGCAAACCTGAAATGGCTATCATGTACAGTGGAAGTGCAAACCTACTGGTCAAGGAAACACAAGTGACAAAGGTACGTTTGTATACTTGTGTAATTGTCTAGCAGAACATCTCCAGATCAACTAAAATTCAAACATGACAAAATCTGATTAAGACAAACTGTAAAAACATTGCACAAGTTCTCCCAGAAAGAACCTCAAACTTAAAGGCCGTGTCACACCGTTCCGGGCAAGCTACGAGGGCTTGTGGCGAGGAGGTAGTTTCCAGCACGTAGAAGATTTTCAGCGGGCGAACAAATATTGTTGCAATTTTCATTAATGCCTTGTCATACTGTACCTGGGGAAGTTTTGTGGCTTGACTTGCGGTTAAACAAATTTACACTCCGGAGCTCTCCGCAGTTGGTCCGCACCTGACAGTATCTAGCGCGTATCTCGCCTGTAGTTGCCCGGAGGTGCTCACACAAGTCCGATTTAACCGCAGCCAAGTTTTGAGCATGACCAAAACTTTTTCCGGGTGGGTCGCGGGAATGCCCGGAGAGGTACACGCAGAACGCCAGTAGGAGGCCCTCAGCGGCAGCACTTCCCAGGCAACTCCCACGCAGGTACTTCGCAGTCCCGTATGCAGCCAAGATAATGAAATTCTGTGGGATTTCAGCCATTCCATCAGAGGAATTCCTTCACTGAGTTGTCAGCCCCCACGCGACTGGTACAAAGGTCACACAGTATACTCACAAGTATAATTTAAGTAGAACGCGTCCAGCAGGTAAGACACATGCGCTGACTCGCTCAAATCCTTTTCCGCCCTCAGGAATGTCCGGTATGCTAGAAAATCCTACACGTAACAAGCCCGAGTAGCTTGCCCGGAAAGGTGTGACAGGCCTAAACACGGTTGCGGGTAAAAAGATATGCGTGCGCACCTCCGGGCAACTACGGTTGAGATACGTGCTAGGTACAAGTACTGTCATGTGCATATCATCTACAGGGACCTCCGGGTAGTAAAAATTGTTCTTTGCAAGTCGCACGCGAGGCTTGCCCGGAAAGGTGTGACACGGCCTTAATATCAATTTTGTCCAATTTAAGAGTGGTATAGGGAAAAAAAAAAGATATTGGCATAAATTCCCTGTTTTGTAAGTAAACTTTTATGCAATTTTTAGTTGCCTGCATTGTTTAGAACCTGCATTACAAGAATGGCATGTATCTTCTGTATCTACTTTCGTGAGCAATGAGATGATGAAGAAAAAGTCAGTGTAAATTGGAATGAAAGAGGAGGAGCATTCCCATGATTTTATTTTGAAACCTAACTTAGTGTGAATTTGGAGTCAAAATGCCACAAGGTAAAAGTAATTGTTGAAGGGCAATTGACTGCTAGGAATATCATAAAATGCAGTTTTGGTTGGTGTTGGGTTTTTGTTTAGATGAATGTGCTGATGTTATGTACATATATGTACCTGCCGTTAGTGCATGATATGTTTTTCTTGTGTGGTAAACAATATATTATGCTAATATACAGGGCTCAACAAGTCACTAAAAATAGATGTAGGGCCAGCAAAAGAAAAACAAATGAGAGTCAAGCCCTGATATATCATGTGTATATATCATCAGTTGAGAACCAGAAGTGCGTTATTGCATTTTTTTTTTTTTTTTGGAGGGGGGGGGGGTATTGAGTTATTGGTATCATGTTGTAAAGCTTGATCTCCTCTTCATCATGGTGTTGATTTCAAATTATTTTTTATTTTAAGTGCAATTTTTAAAATCAAACCATAAATGTGCTACTTTACCCAATATTTGGAACAATGCTTATATATCTACCTACTTTTGATTAACTTTATTTTTATTTCATGAAAACATATTTGCACCATGTGCGTTGTTTCCAATCCACCTAGGTGATGGAACTGCGAGACAAAGAGGATTTCACAGAAGAATGGCTGAAGGAGAAGCTGGCCTTTTTCCGTTAGATTGAGCCACCTACGGACATTCCTCGATCCCTCCTCCTCTGACAAAAGAAATGCGATTGTAATCCAGAGCAATGGGAAAGCTGATCTCAAGAACACCGTGTGGCACATCCACTTGCACAGGAGCTCTAGCTTTGCGGATGCTTCACCATTCTGTAATTTAACACCAAGGTGTGACGGATGCGACCACATGCAGACGTGCAGCAACCGGTTATTTGAATCACTGAATATGCCCAACAGCACCGGAGGATGCTCTCACGTATCTTGATTATATGTACTTTTACTGAGATCTAAACCGGAGGGGTTTAGTGTTTTTCTTTTTTCCGTGGGATTGTCACAACTTGGTGGCAGTCTTCACCCCACATTACTTTTGTCAGGGGTTTGCAGTTCCATGTCAGTGTCTACCTCTACCTATATGAGTGCTGTCATTGATCAATAGATTTTTTTTTTTTTTTTTTTGTACACTGTGAGAGCTATGTTTTTCATCAGTACGGTCAGTAATTTCCATAACTGCAGACCATAGTTGTGATATTTTGGTCTCTATTATCAAATATCAAGCATGTCACATGCCTTTTTGTTTGTTTGTTTGTTTTTTTTGATGAGTGTAAATATGTAAGTTATTTTGCTTGTTACTACAAGAATTTTCCCCTTGCATAGATCTTACCACTTCCAGTTTAAAGTTCCTTACATGTCCACTGCGGCAGTGGTCAATTTGTTATGGTCATTATGTCTTCAATGGGTTATTCATAGCCACATTTTCTAGTTTCTCATATTTTTTCTTCTTCAAGACTTACTGCAGGACTATAGATAATTTAATATGTACTGGTTGATTGAAGTTGTAATTTCTGTTCCCATAACAATGTAATGATCTATGGTCCTTCATTTTATGGGTTGCTCATGTTTGGTCTGATTTTTGTTGCTATTTTTAACGAGTTCCCACAGCTTTACATATTTTGCTTCCAAAGACCAATTCCAGGCCGTAATAACAGTCCATAATTGTAATTGTCATATAAAACAAACTTCCCATGGTATTTCATGGGCTAGTAGGGCTACCAACAGATTCCCGGAAATAAAGTTAAACTAAGCTGAAGTTAAACTAAACTGAAGCTATACAATTTCTGTATGGTGGACTAGTTTGCCAAACTTTGACATTGACTTTGGCTAACCTTGTTCCATTAGATATAGACAAATTAAGTTATTTATCTTACACCCCATTGGCATGACATGGAAATTATCCAAAGACCTCCTCTAACAAAATCAAGTTTTGTCCTTTCATGTTTGTATCTGAAAAATCTAACTATGATTTCCTTTTTCATGGGTACTATGTACCAACAGTTTGAAGCACAACTTAAGTTATTTGGTATGTATCTTTATTGAAACAGTGCAATTTGCCATGACAGAATAGTTTAGATTGCTGTGATATTGCTAGTACTTGTCAAATCTGTGTTACTCACGTTTAATGAGTGAATCTTTATAGAAGCTGGTCAACAGTGCATTTTGCCTGCTTGTTGAGAAGGCTTTACAGTTGGTTTTTCCTCGGTGAATTGACAAACAAAAAGGATACACATATATGTATATGTGTATAAATTATCATGTACACCATAGATATTAAAGTCTACACACATACAATATACCTTTTTTTTATAGAGGAAGTTATTCTGTTTATCAAGTTTTTTGTAGTGTGTAGGGAGTAACTTTCTTGTAAGTACATGTAAGTATATACAGATTCCAAAAAGGCAGCCACAAAGTAAGGGGATAAAGTACAATGTACTTTTATTGAGAGAACTGGCATGCATTCTTTAGGCACAGTGCAAAAGGAAGACAGAGTGGAGTTATTTGTATAAGAATATTAATCAAGACTTCAGTTTATACAGTTATTACAAGAGCAAAATATATGTTATAGACAGCTTGACTTTGCCATAACTTTTGTGTAAACACAAGTCTCAAATATTTTGGGCACAATCTTTCCATGTAGAAATCCATAACCAATCAAATTGTTGTACATTGTACCTGTATACTGTACGTGCTGTGCTGAAAATGCACATGCAGTATCTTATTCTTTCATAGTTTTCAATCTCACAAGTATGTCTGCATTGAAGACTTGTGGTATATATATTTAGAATTCCAAATATCAAAATAATTTGTACAAAGACAAAGAGGCAGGTGTGTCAGTGATTTAAATGGCTCTATGTTTTAGCCTTACGATATGATGTGGGCATAGTAGGAATGATTTACCTCATAGCTGAATTAATTACTGGTGAAAAGGTTGTTCGTGCCTAACGTAATAACACCTGAATTTTCTTCTTCAATCCCATGAAGTTTAAAGTAATCAAGATTTGTTGCAGAGTCATCTGTCAAATATGCTGCACCACTGACATACAGCCAAACAAAGTCAGGTTTATATCTCAACAAATCATGTGCAATTGAAATTTTTCTAAATCTTTCCATCTTCAATGTATATTCTTGAAAGTTGGTGGCATAGTGCTAATGAAATTCCAGAGTCAAAGAATTCTCTTCTGAGTCTAGCATCTGTATACTGTAAATACATATACAGTCAGCTTTTCATAAGTCGAATCTATTTGGACTTGAAAAAAAAAGCTTCGATTTAAAGAAAATTTGACATATGAGGGATTAAAATTAATAGAATATAAAGAGAAAATGACTTGGAAAGACCTTCGACTTGAGTGATTATTTGACTTATGAAAGGTCGAATTAAACAAGGTTGACTGTACACGTATAATGGTTTCAGACTAATATCCTGTTTTAAGAAAACTTGTGTCATTGTCCCTATTTCCTTTTATAGAGAAGTAGATTTGATTTTTTTTTTACATCTCCAACAACTTTGCTCTGAAGAGTAAGTCAATCCTCATCTACCTAATAGATCTGTTTAGTTTTGAGAAGCAAACTTGCATCTCAATTACCCCATTGTTTTCACAATATGCTTTTTTTATTAAGAATTCAAACAAAAAACAAATGTTACATGGAAAAAAAAAACCCTCTATGATGTGTCATTCTTCTGTAAGTATAAACAAGATCAATGATTTGTTTTAATCAATCCCATAATGAAAGCTGTTTTAATAATTGCACACATGTTATCTCAGAAATATTTACTATTAACCTTCTTCACTCAGAGCACAGTCATCATATTATGCAATTTAGAGGGGGAAAGGCACATTAAAATTGTGAAAATGTCAAAGAGAGATTGATTTCCAAATTGTTAACACTTATGGAAATTAGAATGATCATTATACCAGGGGGAGGGGGGATTTCATTAAGCATTCGGTCAGACAAATTTATCTGACAAATTTTCCCTCAGCCAATCAGATGCAATGATTTAAGTAGCATATAACTAACGTGGATTATACTGTCATTTTACAGCTCTGTTTTTTTTTTCTCTCTCTCTCTCTCTCTTTCACAAAATATTTTCTTTCCCGGAGTCTTCCTTTCATTGATGGTCCACTCGAATATTTCTTCATGGACTGTAGATAACTGTAGAGAAACTAGTGTAAAATCATGTAAATATTGATTTTATATGAACTTCTGTACATGTAATAAATGAACACTGATTATAAATCTACTCCTATCTTGTGTAATTTGTCACAGAATGAGTTGTCATGTCCGTGATTGCTTTGCATGGTTTATACACTGTGTGTTGGCTAAAATTGATGACTATCTGAGAAAATATATTTCTACAAAGTGCCCCTTAGTTATAGACAACTTCAAAAGAGCACCATAATGTTCCTGCCAAGCACATCTCTTACTTTACAAGTAGGAACTAATCCCAATGACTTATAATTAGAGTGTTGTGTAATGCTGATGAGATAGGTCATGTTTTACCTACATTGATGTTTGATAGAAGAAATATATGACCGAGTCTGTGTCCATTATGGAGAGATGTTAGATTTATTGTCTACCTTACAAAGTGATACATTGCACTGCCCTAGATTGAAAGATACACATGCATGTACTGCACAATCAATGGTATTGCAAGAATGTACCATATGTTCAGAAACATGCCTACCTTACAATGTGATACTGCCCTAGATTAAAAGATACACGTACAATGTACTACACAATATAATCACAAGAATATATCTTATGCTTACAAACAATGACTGCCACAGTTGGAAAGTGGTTTCAGTTGCCTGCACTTTGTTAGACCAACAATCTCACAATCAAAGTACATACTGTAAAAGCAGAACACCTGGCATCATGTGAACATTTTTAATCCGACTTGTTAGCATGGCCTCCATTTCATCAAGCAGTTCAAAACTACAGCAACATGTATTGTTTGCAGTCTTTGTAAGACCCAAGTGTGAAACATATCTGTCAGCTGCAAGAATGTAGCAAGTACGGTACATGGACCATAGTTTCTTCAACTTGTTATGTATGAATAGAGGCCATTCAGGGCCTATGGAAGAGAGAGAGAGAGAATTACAGTAGAACAAAAAATCTTGCAGTCAAACATTATTGCAGCATATTGTGATGTCAGTCTTCTACATATGATTAAACAGATCATGTTCATTCTGATTTCCATGTTATTTAGTGTATCATTCATAAGTAGATTACATTATTAGTAAAACTTTCTTCTGGGGTCTAGGTATGTGAGAGACTCATTTGCAGCCTAATGCTATCTTATACATCCGTAATATCTTCTTCATTCATTAATCAACTGACATGTGTAACGCTTTCGTTATGTCTTTAATTTCACAATAATATTAGATAATTGGAATGCAGAAAAGGGGACACTTACTGCGTAAACACTTTCCTCTCTTTTGTTTTACATGAGAAAATGTGACATTTATAGAGAGATAGCACAAACTTTACAAACTGACCCTTTCATTGGCACATGAATGATCTACATCCTGGTATCGCTTCCAGGGAGCTGCGATTGGGATACAACAGGTTACAAATAAGTAAGTAACAAGTGAACAAAACAAAAAAGTAGTATATTCGACAGCAAAATACCTTTTCTCATGTTTAAGTGTAGGGCCTATGTGTATATTATTTGATTCTTGGAAGATTATGATTTTCTGAATCTGTTTGATCTCAACGTTTATGCAATGTTCAGTTCCCTGAACAGTTTGAAAAACGATGCTCGTGCGGTATTTTCCCATTCAGTAAAGATTAACTATAACAACTTTACTATACTGCCAGAAAGTAGAACGGTACATGTATTGCAAAAGCAGAATCGAGCAAACACAAAAACAAACACGTTCATACAACTGCTCACTTCGTTGGTCGCTTTGTTTAGTGCTAGGCGGCGGCCGTAAGAGGCGCTATATAATTATGTCTGCACAGGTAGCTAGCTAGCACTAGCCCCAGCTGATCGTGCGCGCGCAAAATAAATGTCCTCCGCGATTCCGGTGCCGCGCCGATCGTACCCGTATGTATGGGTGTTGCTATTCCTGTCTGCGATAACCGCTCGCTGTATGTATTGAGCTGATGCGTGCTAAAACAAGCTGTGTAGGATCGTACTGAACCCGCGAAAATATGAACTGTGCATTGTATTGCAGCATTGGGTATATTGGGCATTGCATTGTGTGTGAAGGCTGGCCTTCTGCAGTATTCCATCGTGATCAAGCTAGTTAATCTAGCTGTTATTGTGTTCTAATTCTCTGCTTAGCATACGAATCCATGATACAATGTCCAAGTGTACACCTAGCTAACTGCCCGCCAGTGGTCCCAACGTCAACCAAGTCTTTACCAAGCTGAAGCAACGGTAAATGTCGTATTTATTGTGATTACATCCTCGACCTTGGATTGGACCTTGGCCCTTGGCCTTGAATTGGTACCTAGCTGCAGTGCAGTCAGCAAAACCCGACATGCTGGGAGTCGAAGCAGCCCCTCACATAATGGTGAGTAACGACGGTCATACCATGGGTGTATGCAAAGGGGGGGGGGGGGGGGGGGGGGCGGGAGGGTCGTACGACCCCCCCAAATTTTTAAGAGGTCCACTTTTTGTAAAAGACTTTTTTTTTTTGAGGGCTTTTTACTCTATATACCGGTAGGCCTACAACAGGAAAAAAAAGTGACCAGGTGGTGTTCCAGCAAATTGTCAAAAACCTCGTAAATTTCGTAACTTAGTTTTAGTATGCCATAATTTACCTTATTTCTAAGCTGCACTGCCATGCCGAAAAAGTCACTTTTGTATGCACCAAATTGCCCCATTTTAAGATATAGAATTCAAAAACTCCCTACCGTGGAAGGGGGGACACCCCCCTCCCACACCCTCCCCCCGCTCGGTCGCTCCGCTCCCTCGCAAAGGTAAAGGTCCAAAAATTTTGGTTACGACCCCCCCAGAAAAAATCCTGGATACACCCCTGCATACTCATAGATCTTAATAAATTTATTTAGAATCCAGAGTCTATTCTAGTTCTAAAGGATAGACCACATCTAACGTTAGACTTCATAAAGAGTCAAAGAAGAGCTAGGTAAGACCCTTGCCTTGGCCTTAAAGAGCTGTGATAATTTTGTACTTGTAGCCGTTAACAGGGGTTAGGCCCTATTTCCTTTTGTAATATTAACAATAACAACAGTTGAGTCTTGATAAAATTAATGATAAATTTAACATTAGGGCCCAAATAAAATTTTAATCACAATTTAAACAAGGATTCTTTCAAAACTGCAACCATCCATAAACACATCCGTAAACATCCGTAAACGCACAACTGCCTGGTCACAAGACATAGTTGTAGTCATAGTATAGTCATAGAGCGGTCTTTGTTAAATTCTAACATTTGTTACATCCATCCCTCCAATATCTGAATGTGGCTTCATATGAGGATATAAAAATCTAGGGTAGTGCCTACATCCAAAACTCGAGAGCAAAGCAACTAACGTTAGATGATACTGATAGATCTGTAATTGTCTAGCACTACAGCAGCTCAATTTTTCTCTGCTCCTCCACAATCGAAATCTCTCTCTCTCTCAGCCTCTGCTCCAATCTCTCCGTCTTTCCCACTCTCTCTCCTCCTCTCTCTGTTTCTGTGGGTCATTGCTCCTCTCCGCTGGTTCTCAAATAGGTTTTAATCAGTTTCTCTCATGAGTCATGTATTATTCCTACAAACTATCTAATGATGATTTGCGAGCCTCTGCTCGCCCGTGTGTCTGTCCACAAAGAGGCACAATGTAATGATGGACTCAATTCCTAGTATTCTAAGCGGAACATATTCTCTCCCACCTGATGCCGACGTCCACTCGTCTTCTTACTTAGGTTGCCGCTGTATCTAAATGTGCATAAATAAGGCCCCCCATAAATAATCTCAAAACAAGGTAATCGCTTGTCAACACTGACCACTACTTTGGAACCTTCTTTAACCCCCTTGTTTCACTGATACCAGAGAGATGAGTCACCTCTCTGCTGATATAGAACTCTACATGTATAAAAACTGACTGCTCTTTGTGTGAAGATAGACAGTGTGTCACAATTTCATCATCAGTACTTGCTCCGACAACTTGCCGCGGAGCAGAGCCTCTAATAAAACCTTCTAACTACAATGTACGCCCGGAGTGCCTGATGTCTCGTTTTTCTACATTCGACTTTAATTAGTGAGTAGCTGTTGCTGTGGAGTGTATACTTGCCGCTGTGCAATACGAACAATACACAATTACATACACATCTGATCTATGATCACTAAAGATTTAATATTCCCCCATAGTTCCTAGCTTCTCTCTCCATGCTGCCAACATCGATCAATCAGCGCACCCCTTATCCGGTTGGCCCAGCTACCAATGCCTACACATGTTACAGGGGTGTTTGACAGTAAAATGAAGAAGAATTTCTAATGCGACTGTCGAATAGAGTCTTGCTAGTAATAGTAACATCAGGCCTAGCTTTCTATCGTCTAGTTCTATTTATGCATGGCAACATGCATAATTCTTTTATAGTAACTCTAGGCCTACCAGTATAGGGGGATAGGCCTACGACTACGAGTTTATTTACCTCAAGAACTATCAGTAGATCTATCACTTGTTACTCCAGAGTTGCTGTATGTCATGATCCCGTTTCTGTTTGGGTTGAGACAATGTTCTACAAAAAGATGTCCTTAGCTAGGTTTGGATGAACATCCCTCAACTATCACTGGAGTATCAGGAGAGGTTATTAAATTGGTAGAAAAAACACCTATAGATCTGGACACCTATCTCTGATTTCACATTTGTTTATGTCCTTTTATCTACTCATTATCATCCAACCTACAGGAGACTGGATCTCTCTTCAACAGTGACGTATTTGATGCCGATGATGACAGTGATGAGGAGGATCAGATAGTCAGGACTCTGAAGCCCAAGCAGTCCAAAGCCACAAAGTCACTTCGACTAATCATGAGTGATGATGACGACGAGAGCGACAGCGATGGATTGCACAGTTTGTCTGATGCAGGTACTTAACTCATTCTCTTAACCTGTTGAAGACTAGTTCCTACAACCTAGTATTTTTGTGCAGATGTCTACAGGAAACGTGTGTTTTAGCAAAGTCAGCTTGTCCTCACCGGGATTAAAAGTAATGAAAACCAAAGTAATCTTTTGCCATACTGCATGTTGACTGTGTAAAGTGTGACATGATAGCACTGTTTTACTTTAGGTGACCAAAATATCTTCAAGTTGCTAGAGATGTCCTGCATTGGCCAGATATAGCTATATGCTCATGCTCACTGTTTTTAATGTAATTTATCAGAATGCATGAGGCTATACCACCCAACTCCTCAAATTAGGAGGGGCAGGTGAAATTCTAAGGATTTCACTTGCTGACTATTGAGAGACAGCTAGTTGCTCAAATTTTGGGTAATTGTGCTTTTATTTGAAAAAAAAAATCTTCTCCACAGTGGAGCAAAGCTCAGAGGAGACCAGGAATGATGAAGATTCCAGAACCACCCCTTCTGCCACCCCTGGTGACGAGAGGAAAGAAATTCGCACAGAACCACCAAGAGGCCATGGGGGTGGTGAGGAAGAGGGGGAAGAGGATGACAGCATTCCTGACAGCGATGATGGAAAGGAGGACGACAACAACAGCGACAGCAGTGACAGCGACGATGGGATCGATGAAGAGGAGGAAATTGCATTCCAGCTCTCGCCATTTCCAGAAGCTGAGCAAGTGGAAGGTGGAAACAGTGATGAAAGGGTGAGGTTCCCCCTGCTGTTTCCAGATTTTTCATTTCATTTGGAATGTCTCAATTTTCAGAAAAGACTTGGCTCCAGATGTATCAAGGATTGCCGGAAGTTAATTCTTCGCACCTTCAAGAAAAATAAGCTTGATTTTTCTTTTAGCGTGCAAAATAAATACAAATATTGTGTCTACACTACAGCATATTTTCATAGTACATGATCAAGAAGTGTTTTGAAGGTCCCCAATGTAGTTGCATTTTGAATAATCCATTATCACTCTTATTATACAGAGAATCTCTGTATATCTTTTCAGTATAGCCTCCAAATTTTATACATGATATTGCACTCATTTCACACTTTTCCTTAGAGTGAAAGTTACCTTCGTTTTGAGTCCTGGAAAACATTAGTGGTTTCTGATGGACTGATCTCAGATTCAAATGGGACCTTTGAATATCTGTGCATGACTTTCGTTTTGCATATGCATTTCACGATGTGCATTTCCGTGAAATGCATATGTTCAATGCTTATTGCTTCTAAATTATGGGGTCCACTGAAATCATACTGTCAAGAGAACTTTTGCTTCCAGGACAGAAATTGTGAAATACTCTATGTTTATGAATGGTGCATTTGTCACATACATGTACATGCTATGTGGCAAAGGCAAAAATTTTGCCTGGCTGTACCCTGTAAAGAATATTGTTTGCAGTGAAGTCAAATATGATTACAATGGTTTTGATAGGAGTGATTCAAAGCTTTAAAGTCTCCCTGTATGTTTAGGAGATTTACCAACAAATGATGAATTTGTACATATGGCTCTAATTTATGTCTTGCAGTCCATGAGAAGGAGAAGAGTTCGTAAAGCAGACCTTCAACAAATACACAGTGAATCTCAGCGCATTGTCAGAGGTATGCTTGTTTTGTCTTTGTCTTTTGCTTTACTAGTGTATCTGTCTCCAGTGCATTTCAACATTGACTTGCCAGTTTGATATCACAGCAATTAGATTCAATGGTCAGATACCATAAGTTTTACTTCTAGGGACGTTTCCTTGTTGGACGATAGTATTGCTCCAAATGGAGTACCTTTCTGAGATTATGGACGATCGTTCTCTTCACATACTTACACTTTGTCTGAAACATTATTTTTCTTTGAATATCAGGAGGCATCTTCATTCTTCTTTTTTTCTCTCTCTATGTGTAAGAGTAATGTGGTGGTGTAATCTCCAGATTTTGTTGTTGTGTTTCAATTGTGAACAATATCCCAATACCTTTTTTTTGCCCCATTCATAGAAAATGGTTGATAACTTATCCTCTAACACATGACAGTCATACTGTATTTATATGTAATTACTGGTGATATCAAGGAAAAAAGGAGCAAAGTTGCAAATTTTCAAATTTTGCAATGAAATGCCTAGTAAAGCCATCTCTTTCCTCCTGTCTCCTGCAGAGTCATCAATCAGCATTCCATACCACAAACCCAAACCTCTCAGTCTTGATGAGCTGTTCAACAAGAAACCATCCCCATCAAAACTCAAGCCAATCAGAGGAAGGGTGCCCAGGTTTGTACAGTTAAACTCGCCTAAGTCGACGTCGCATTATATGTCGAATAATCGCGCAAGTCGAAGATTTTAAAAAGTCCCGATTTTTCACCATTGACTTACGTGTATTAATTCACTCACAAGTCGATTTTTTTAAGTCGAATACTCGCCTAAGTCGATGAAATTCCGAGAACACTTTCACGGAAAAACCATTGAATTCACTGTGCCTAAGTCGAATAAGATTTTATTGTGTAATAAATCACCGTCAAAATCACGAGACGCCAGTTTTTGTTTATATACAGTATATACCAAAAGAAACTTTGCGTTAATAAACATTAACGTTTCATTAACGCAAGCGGTTTCACCTGAATCGTTATTAACGCAAACTAACGATCGGGAAAATTAACGTTTGTAGTAACGATGAGTAACGATCCCAAGCGCAAATTAACGATGTTTCGTTGACATTAACGATAGGTAACGCAAGAACTCACGCGAGATTTTGGTTTCCGTTACCCAGACCTAGTGAAAGGACGATGTATCGCCCCTGCCGAGTGTAGCGATCTATGCCTTATGTACTTAGCGGAGTCTTTTCGCGAATCGAATCACGATTTCGCGAAAGGTTAATATGCGGCCAGGGTCACCAAAGACGCACGCCGGGCCACCAAAAAAAGAAGCCGGATGTTTGCCTTCAGTTTTGGAAATGAACAGCGGTAACAATCGGCTCCATAAGATGCTAGAATAAATGTCATATGTTTGCTCTTAATTTTGGAAATGAATAACGGTAATATTCAATGTGGATAAAGTGTCTTGCTGAAGGGCAAATATCAGGCACACCGCTCCAGCTCTCGGCTCCAGAGTAGACAACATACATGTACATTAGTGTACGCGAGGTGTAACTGTAAGTCGATTTTTTTCGACTTACGCACAAGTCAAAACTCGCCTAAGTCGATGTGTTTTGCTCAGTCCCGAGAAGATCGACTTATGCGAGTTTAACTGTATTTGATATGTCTGAAGTATAAAAAACCCCAAAATTGAAAGGAATTGATATTGATGCTCCTTAATATGAATTTACATGTGATCATTATTATTTTGAGGAGCATGTCAAGTGCATATCAGATTGATTGTTTAGCCATACAGTCCCCAACTGAAGTTCTCCATTTCTTGCTGCAGGTTTTTGTAGTACAAGTTGTCATAGGTTATAAGTCAGTATTTGTCATGTGGCTGATACATCATTGTCACTGTTTTACACTTCAGACTAAAGGCAATGTCCAAGACCATGGCTGCAATGCAGCAAGAGAAACCAACCAAAGAGCAGAAGAAGCAAGAATCAGATGATGAATTACCTGATATGCTCTCTGGGCATGTTCAAAAGATTGCAGAAGAAACCAAGGACACTCTGAAAGACTCTGGAGCAGAGACTCTATCAAAAGACTCACAGCAACCAAGCTGTGAAAATGGAGACAAAGTTGCAGGTGAAGAGTGTGCAGCTGCATCATCTTCACCAGCAAGGGAGGATGGGACAAAAAAATCAGAGGAGTGTGCTGAGGAGAAGATGCTCACCCCTGCTACGACTGATGTTGAGAATGACAGGATGGACTGCAGCTCACCAGGAAGCCAGGAAAAACCAAAAACCACACCGCCGCCTCCGAGACCAGCTGAATCTGCTCTCTCGCGAGATGATGCTGGAGCAGAGGATGCGCCAACTTTCAAGGTGCCCTCCACCGCCTCCCCTTCCCTACCACCAACCCCCTCCTCCTCCCAGTCCCGGAGAATGCAGCTCCTCCAGGAGTCCCTGAAGAAGCTGAAGGGGCTGAAGCCCAAGCTGAGTGGTGGGCCCCAGGCCACCATCGATCTGGACGAGGGGGCGGAGCCCACAGCTGAGGAGAAAGGTGTGGCCAAGCTGATGAAGAGATTTGTGAAGCACACAGCACACGTCAAACCCACACAAGTCAAGGAAGTCCAAATTAAGTAAGAGAATGTACATTGTTCTTCTTTTTTTTTTACACTGTAAAAGTGATATTTCAACATACAGTGCACTCCCATTACAGTGAACATGGCGACAACTAAATTCTTGTTACAATGAAGTCAAAATTCATGTCCTAAGTTTATCATCTATATATCTTTATATACTTTGGCTGTTTGGCTGTAATGATATTTCAATATAACAAGGGAAAACTGCCAATCCCGAGGACTTCATCATAACAGGAGTCACCTGTATATTCTTCAACTTTTTTGGCTGGGTATTGTTTCATTGATATTGTTCTGAATGGCTCGCTGAAAAACACAAAGTGAGGAAAAGCTGATTTCACTTTTATTAAAATTCTTTTTGATATATGCAATGTATCCTGTATGGTTTCTCTGGTTCCCTTCATTTCTGCCACCAGTGTTGTCACCAAAGAGAAGGGTGAGGATGGCAAGGAGGATTTGAAGCATCACTCCATCTGTGTCGGCCTGGACCCCACACAGGAGGAGTTGGACCCAGCTCTCAAGATACCAGGTGTGTCCCCAGTGCATACGTATGCCTACGAAAGAGCTTTTGAGTCTGACCCTCCTGTGCATGTCTGCCAATCAGCACATCTGCAGACTAGCTTTCTAGCACAATTGTTGTGACGGCAGAGCACACTACTGAAATATCCACATACCAACTGTGAATTTTTCTCAAAGCAGAAAATAATTATGTCTCATGGTATGTGACAGAGTGCATATACACAACTATTTATCCTCCCTAGTACCCCGACTTGTAATAGCAATCTGTTCATTGTAGTTTTTTCCTTCAATACAGTGAGGGTACATGTATACCTGAGTGATAAATCACAGGCTTTAAATTTATTCAAATCTGTAGGTACCAAATATTTATATATTCAAACATATACAAATAAGTTTTGGTCTGCTCTTTTGTTAGTTTTTGTGAAACAAATATTTTTCAACATGTTTTCATTTGCCTGGAAAAGCTGTGTCCTTATGTAGGGAAAGTCTTATAGCCAATTGCGAGTGTGACATTTAAGGGCATGCATAGGGCTACTGTGGGCAAGGAACATTGAATCTAAGAAATGGATCACATTATATACATGTATGTGCACAGAAAAGTGACAACTAGTGTAGGAAACAAACTGGAAGTATTTATGTCAATATATAATTGACTGGAGTGACATTTGTAGAGTGAGATGATTACACACACAGGACTGGTAATTCCATGCATGCAATAGTAATTGTTGTACTGTGCATACCGCTTGGTAGCAATCTGCGTTCAATATGCAAGCTGCACTCAGAGTTTGCCTGTCAAGAGGGTCATTGATGATAGGATGAAGATCAAACCCATAAATGGTGTGGGATTTTTTTTATTGCCCCACTGGCAGGTGCGAAGCTGGTCCACCTCAAGGAAAACCTGCAGGCTCAGATGAAAGTTAGGAGAGAATCGGAGAGGCAGAAGCGGCAAGAGATGTTCCAGCTGGACAACGAGGAAGGGTTCGCCGGAGACGACGAGGATGATGCCGAACTTACGGAGGGAAGCGATACAGAGGAGGAGGAAGCGGACGAGGATGACGGTGTGATGAACATGGGAAATGTCGATGATGACGAGGAAGATGAGGATTACAAGGTGTCTACAAAACATATTTAATCAAAGAGAGCAGTAATAAAAAAACAATTTGATCAAGACCGTTGAAGATTTAAAGAATTGACCATGGCATGTAAATTATCCAGTTTGACTTTCTTGTCAAACGTGTTGAAAGTGCAAGCTGTGATTAAGCGCGCTCTCTATGCTTCATACCATCTGCACATGATTTGGCAGTAATAGCTGTTGGAAAGGCTTAAACAAGAGAACAATAGCCTTTGAGAAAGGAGATTGTCCAGTTTTTCAGTTTCTTGTTGGCATAAGTGCAGGACAAATAATAGGTTACGGTATATGCTGCCAAATGATGTGCCATCACACTTTCAGGGTTGAAAGGAAAAATGTAAAGTCTGAGCACTAAATTCTGTTGTTCCATTTAACAATTATTGAAACACATTTTCCGAAACACCCAACACAATTCATTTGGATGATTGCAAAACCAGTTGAACCTATGCAATATTTTTTTTTCCTCCAATGGTCTTTGTCAATCTTCACTTTCTCACAGGTCGAGAATGAGTTTGTTGATGATGAAGCAGAGAGTGATGATGACGACGATGAGGAGGAGGAAGGGAATGAAGATGAAGAAGGCGAAGAAGACGACAATTTGCCTCGTACGAAATCCAAGCAGAAAGCAAGGAAATCTGAGAAGGATTCGGCATTCGAGAGTGATGAGGAGATATCACCAAGTAGAAAGGGGAGGACCAAGAAGAGGGCAATGGTGGTGGAAGATGAGGATGAAGACGATAATTGCGATGGAAATGTACCTGAGGACAAGCCGATGACACTGCGTCTGGAGTCCATTGATACAGATGATACTGATGCTGAACTCACAGACTGCTTGCAAGGTGAGAATTAATCAAGCAAACATGTTCAAGTTCCTGTGCACATACAGCTGCATTGAGAGGAAGCTGATAAGGAATGTGTAGATGTGCCCTGTTTGATGACACATTGTAGAACAGAAATCAGCTTACAATTTTGTTTCAAAGGGAGTGTACAATCAGTCATAATGTTGAGTCTATGATAAAAGGTCCATCATTAGGTCTTGCTTGTTTAATACTAATATTCAAGTTCCTATCAGTTGAATTAACTTTATCTTCAACTCTTAAGATTACAGTGAACCTGTGACAAGAGGGAAACAATTATTAATCTCTCCGTACTGATTTTGCTCGCAGATTCAGGAAAATTTATGTCTGGGAGTCTTGTGCGCACCCCTGGTACTGCCCTCGATCACAGCAGTAAGACGATGGAAATGTTTGATAGTGGCACCAACTCTACAGTGACCAGCGACTTCCAGGTGCCGAGAAAGGTGGACTCCAGCTCAAAGAGAGTCTCCTGGAATGCTGGCAAAGACACAGGTATGTAAGACGTTGCTTTGATTTGATTTTTGACATAGCTCGTAAAGAAAAAAACAATACTAATAAAACGCATCCACAAGTCAGACTCAACTTGGAAGAGAGTATGGGGTTGGGTTTAAAATCAGTGTTAGGGCCTTTTCAGTGAGCATTTCCTCCTTTCCACATTGTTCTGGTTTTGTTCTAACCTCCCCTGCTGATGAAAATGAAGATGCAGTGTCCTCTTCACAGACACAAGTTTTCCTTAACCTGCAGCGTGTACTCAAGGACAAGACAGTTTTCCACCCATAACAGTTGCACTTACACCCCTCGCATTTCTGGCTGTTGACACAATTAGGTTAAGTAATATTGAATCTGTTATTGAACAGGCAGCCACAAGGTCCTCAAATGGATCCATCCAATACCCAATGAATAACATATACTCTCAGTGTTTTCGAAACTGCCAGTCATATATTCCTTCCATATTATAACTCCACCACTCGAAACTAGAAACAAAAATACTTATTGCTAGTGCTTACAGAACTAAACTGGCCAGTTCTGAAAGCGCCCCTTTCTTGTATATTGAATGGGCAGGCAAACAAGAAAGAGGTGTTTCATTTTCTAATTAGCGAATCTTCTTATTGGTCATGAAATTAGACACTTACAAAAATTTTATTCTTTGGGTGTTAGTTCCCTTTATGCAGCAAATGATCAATGACGCAATCTGCCAATTAATTTGATTGGCAGAGAAATGACAAGGATTCAAATATGTATGTTGTATATGAGTGGGGGAGGAAGAATGTTTACTTCATGAAATCAGATCAAAACATAATCAGCCTCACATCAGTGGGATGCATGGTACAGTCAAGGCTCTATTCATCATCCCGACTAAGCTTTTACTTACATGGGGAATCATACTTTAGTTGAAATTTTGTCTTCATTCCCCTGAACAACAATCTTATGCTACATTGAATGCAAATCATGCTTTTGGCATTGGGTAAATAAAGTACACATGACTGGACAGGTGTATCACATTCTCTTTGCTCCCCAACGATGGTTTGTACCAGACTCCAGCAAGGACAGCACTGGATTCGCCCTGCCCATCCCCGTCCGCCAGGACAGCAGCTCAAACAGCATGGACACCAGCTTTGAGGCCATCACCTCCCTCATCCCAGCCCACCAGCCTGAGGGAGGGATGAGGAAGTCTGGAAGAGCCAGCGTGGACTCCACCAAAGAGGGCTTCATCCCTTTCTCCAAGCATCAATCCTTCCTCGGGGACCTGTCCAAGGTATGGTGTCTCCAAGGCAATCATTCATATCCCTTGGGTGTCTATATTTGTTATGTCAAAATCTTGTAGCTCTTCATTACTCATGACTAGAGGGTCTATATTCTAAGTTACAAATTTTTAGTGATGCATTACCAATTACTACCAGATTATGTGTAGGCACAGCCAATTGACTATATTTTTTTTTCTTTTTTTTTTTCTGGTTAGTTTTCCAATGGAAGTTACACTAACAACTTCCAAACTAACTTCTAGACTTTTAGTAGTACCTCACCAAATACTACCAAATTATGTGTAGTCACATGCAATTGATTGGATTTTTTTTTTCCTCAGGTTAGTTTTCCAGTGCTATAGTTACCCTAACAATAAGAAGGTGATGCTAGGTGAAGCTGTCTTTCACTAGCCACTGAAGTGTCCATCAATTGATACAGTGCACTCCCGTTACAACGAACACGGTTATAACGAAATTTCGTTATAACGAAGTAAAACTTCTGGTCCCAAAATTAACACCATTAAAGTCTATGGTACAAAATTCGCTTATAACGAACACGGTTATAGCGAAATTCTCGTTATAACGAAGTCTTTTCCGGGCGCCACTGACAAAGAAAAACAAAAGAAATGTGCTCCGTTATAACGAAATGCGAATTGCTTTCGAAAATACGTAGCGGAACAAGCATGATAGCGTCTCTGCACGGGCGAACGCTTCACATCACTGTGTGTTCCCTCCTTTTGTCACGCACAGTTTCTGAGGGGAACTTACGTTTAATATTGTAATAATTCCATTCCACTTCACATAGCTTTTCAGTGTATGATGAGTATTCAGCAAACATAATATATATATATATATATATATATATATATATATATATGTAAAATATATTTGTTTCCTTGTTTATCGTTATATATTGTATCTGTTCGGTTATAACGAAATTTCGTTATAACGAAAGAAAACTGCTGGTCCGGAGCATTTCGTTATAACGGGAGTGCACTGTATAGGGAAAGTTGGTGGTCTGTGATTGTTCAAAATACCCAGGAGTGATTTCAGTCAAAATCAAGGAGTCCATTTATTGAACTTTGTTCCATTTGCTTTGCAGTTCTGTTCGAGAGCATTTTCTGATTGACTATAGGCAAAAGGGTTTATATCGCAATACAGAAGTTGAATTTGACAACGTCGTGATTATACAGTCGCGGACATCAAATTAGCTCATATGGTACATTCATGCCAATCCTTTTGGAACATGCTTGCCAGGAGCTACGTGCCTGCCATTTTACGGCACACAGCAGTACATGCTAAATCCAACATTCATAACTTTCCACTGGCTATGAAGTACACCCATCTATGTGCCTGGACAAAGAGGATTTAGCTTACAGATAGAATGTCTTCCTCAAAGATACAAATGTCTTAGCAGAGCTTGAACCCTACACCTCCTTTCTTAAAGCACAATGCACAATCCCCCGTGCTTGTCAACCAGTGGGCTGCGAAGCTCTTGCAGTTGGGCCACGATGTCGGCCAAAAATGAAATAAAAGGATTCATATTTCATCTCACTGTGCATGGACCTCAAAAACATTTAAAAAAGCCAAAGTGGGCCTTGCATTGAAAAAAGGTTGAGAAGCATGGCTCTAGACCACAATGCCACCAAAGATTGCCATGAATTGTTGCTACCCAATGCTTCCACATCTCTCCCTACAGAGCATGACGAGGACCGATCTCAGTCTGCCGGTGGAAGACTCCCAGGATCTATTCCGCGAAGACTCGCCCCGCCTTCCAACCATCACCGATTCTCAGCAAGTGGGCGAGTCGCAGAGCTTCCACTTTTCCTTCGAGGACGAGACACAGACTCAATTCCTTGATGAAAATGGGTGAGGGCTCATTCTGTGTGCATCTTCCATCACACTGCATTTAGAATGTACATATACAATGTATACATATTTCGTTGCAATCCAGACAGTTTGATAATAGGATGGGATTAAGACTATGCATACGTTGAATGTTCAAATAATTCTCCTTTAAACAAACAAGTGAGTCATGACCATTTTATTATGATTTTGTGTGTTCCATTGTAGTGTAGTTGCATAACAGGCTTTATGCAATTCTCGCCAAGTCCATGCACACAAACACGCACATACTGTGTTACTGTGTTTGATAGATGTGCACATCTGTGGTCCTTTTAGTGTTGCATTTTGAATTCCTCATGCTGTTTGATGGCATCCTGCAGGCTTACATCTTGTCTTTCTCACTCTCTAAGAGTGAGAAAGTTTCAGGAAGTCATTGCTGCCTGATACTTTTCCAGGAATATTCACCCCCAGTTGCCTTGAGCAAGCCTTGATCACAAAGGTAGTTTTGATGCAAGTGCGGCCTTTGCCAGCAATCAGAGTTAACTGCATGTGATGTCTTTTCCTCCACTCTATGTGATTATCTTCAAATGCATTCCAAATTCCTTTTTATGGTCGGGTAGGCAATCATGACAGGGATGGCTAGTTAGTATTTTTAGATCATACACATCAGGTTACAGTCATTGCCAAAGCAATGTAAATGCCCTCAATTATCATCTCTAAAAATGTCTTGTCATGTTTCATTGACAGTTAGTAGGGCTAGCTTAGTTGATCGAATCTGAAGTGAAGTTTTAATGTGATTTAATCACTGTGTGAATCTAAAGTGCTCAGGGGATGGTTTTTGTTGCCCTCCTCCGTCGTAATAATGGGGCACCATGCATCTTTTATTCGTCACAGTCTGCTGAACCTGAAGCCGTCCAGTAGGAAGAGCCAATCCTCCAAGCCAGCGACCCTGTTCAGCAGTACCCAGGCCCACTCCAGTGAGAGCCAGCCTGGCATGGAGGAACTCTTGGGCCTCTGCTCTGGACAGTTCACAGAGACACAAGGTCAGCCTCTAATTAGGAAATTTTCTTCCTTTTTCACACTCACCACTCTGTGATGCTTGGTGTTAGTGGATGCATGTACATCCACAGAACTACTTTATTTTGCACCTTCAAATCACAAGAGTGCCTACAGAGTGACTTTAACACTTGGTTACCATTTGGAAGCAAAGCTTGGAATAAACCAGATTTTCATTACCTGTATATTGTTGATTTTGTGTTAATGATTCATTTTCATAGTTTGCCTAGATTGACATCATATTGAAATATTTTAAAGAATCCTCCGTACTCACGTTCTCTGGATTTCAGTGGAATAAAAGTGTTTTTGCAAAATTTTAGAAACATGATTTTGTGAGGCATTTGGTTTCTGTGACAGCTTTAATCTTTTCAAGATCTTTGAAGTTTGTTTAATGATTCAATTCTTGGAAAATTGTGTCAGTATATTTTGTTACGCTTGTTTTCAATCAATTTCATGGGACTTCAGTATTGAGTAATTCCGTCTTCTTTAGAAGCCTATCTAGAAAACTATCAGGGATGGACCTCACATAGTTGCTCTTGTTTTCTCGCCCCATGCAATCTCACTGTAAAGTTTTATGCAAAAAATAAATATGATGATTTCTGTATCTCCATGGAGCAGCCAAGGATGAGTCGGATGATGACAAACCCGGCCCCTTCTCTCAGGTGTCCCAGGGAAAGGGAACCCAGGCCAACATGGACGAGCTCTTAGACCTTTGTTCAGGGACTTTCACGGGGTAAGAACATCACCAGTGCTAACTCTGATAGATAAATTCTTCCCAATGATCAGCACAGATGCAGAAAACCATATGTTAGGTGATTTGTTTAGATTTAAATTTGATATTGCTGTATTGCGCAGTAGCATGGGATTCGGAGGCATTGTTCTGCTTTGTCTTATTCTAGTGTGTCCATCAGTGCGCATCACCCCCTTGTGTGCTTGTTTTGTGTTTCGTAAGTTTTGAATAATTATAAGCTACCAACTCAGAGGCTTAACCTGATTCTCAAGTTATTGATTTAAGTTATAGCATGCCTTACCTAGGTGTAGCAGTATATTTTTAAATCATGTTCTTCAGCACAAATTTTGATGCTCCATAAGTCAAGATTTGCTGGTATTGTTTTATTACCAGACTATAAAACATCTACTTTTCTTCAAATCTTTTCAAGGGGTTATGAAATTATGTTATTATTTATAGTCTGGACTTCAGATGCATTCACACAGCCATGGAAGTCATAAGAATGATTTCAAATTAATTTGTTGAGCATTTGGATATGTTTTTATTCACTACACTTTTCGTCTACCTCAACATGCTGTTTTCATCACTTTTCAAGACCTCACGTAGGCCTATGTTTGCCACATTTTAGCTTCTCCTCACTGTGTTCTTCCTAATTGGGATCTTAGTTTGCTTGCCTCATTTCAGTCAGTGTTTCTATAGTCTAATGACATTCTATTCTGCTTTTTGTTGTTACATATATAACATGACAATGTAATATATTGTATCATTACAGAATGGCATAACATAAAACATAACATTTCACTCAATATAACACACAAAATTGTCATAAAATGCAATATGATGTTATGCCAATATGCTGTCATTTCACTTCATTTTTTTCTTCTTCTCTTTTCTTTCTTTATGTAATAGAGTGGAATCCCGGTCACAGAATATACCATCCCTGCACGTCAAAGATCCTGCATTGAAAAAGGAAGACGATGATGAGGCTGATGCAGATGAGGCTTCTAGCACCGTCTCTTTCCATATCGCATCCGACCCGGAAGGCAGCGACAGCGACGATGATGACGAGAATGAGAGGGGATTCAGCAGTGATGAAGACTCTCCAAGGAAGAGCAAATGTGGCGATGATGATGATGATGATAGTGAGGAGGAGGAGGACGATGATGATGGCGAAGTGGAGAAGGGGGGAGAGAAAGAAGCTGACGCCAAGGATGATGAAGATGGAGAGAATTCTGATGTCGACAGCGAGTTTGCTTTTGAGGCCAAGAGCGGGCGATTCAAAGGGCACACCTATGGCAAGTGAGTAATCATGTTACACATGATGTCAAATACACAGACTTCTCAGAAGAACAAAAAAAAAGAAGAAGAGAAGAACATAGAATAGTGTGAAGGTATGAGAGAAATTGCACACAGCCATGCTTTTGCTGCTCGTCTGCAGCTAGCGATAGATCTTTGTATGGATATTATTATTTCTTTGTGCCACTCGTCAAGAGTTCAGGCGGTCAATGTGAGAAGTTTACATTGACCACATTCCTCACAGAGCTGTGTGATCCAATAGCCATGATATGTCAAGACTTTTCCTGACTTGTCATACATATTGTTTATTCATGACTTACGAAAATGAAATTATCTCCTACTAATCATCTTGTCCTGTATAAAGGAGTTGATGTATAAATCATGCTGCACATGATCTGAAAAGTGTTTGGTCTGCCAAAACTTCATACACATGGCAGGGCTCGACACTAACGGTGGTGCGGTGGCCCGGGGCCATCAAAAACACACGTCGGGCCACCAAAATTTCAGAAATGAAGAATGTGGTTGCCTGATCAGGCCACCAAAAAAAGGTCGGATGTTTGCCTTTGGGCCACCGAAAATAAAAGTCAGTGTGGAGCCCTGCACATGGTTAGGTACACGAGTGTGTAAGTATGCACATGATACTAGCTGTGTATGTGTGCGTGTGTTCATGTAATCATGTGTGTAGATAGATCTATATTATGTGTATGAATATGCCAATGTGTGATTGATACTCAAGGATTTGCATTGTGTGTTACATTACTGTTGTTTAAAACAGACCGCTCAAGCTGGCCAACTTCGTAGATGAGGAGGCAGAATTATCTGGCAGTGAGATGGGGAGCGACGAGGACTATGATGCCGAGGACGAACCCGACGATGAAGAACTGGAAGGCATCATCAATGAGGAGATGGGCGACGAGGACGAACTCAGGAACCAGGTCAACAAAGTTCACATGTGAGTTCAGATTCCTCAGTATGCGGGAATGTGCCAGCAGATTGAGCATTCATGATGTGATCATTTATCCTCACTGCTCTTTTTATATTTTGAGAGAAGTGGGAAAGAGGGTGGGATAAGCATATATTATGCTACCTTGTTCACAAGCATCTACTGAAACTTCAGTGTGACATATTATGTTGTGTCTATGCATTCACAAGTGAGCGAAGTAGACACTGTAAATGACTAGATATGGTTGACACTGTTGGCAGTTTCATTAACTTGTTCACAAGATAGTACAAAAAATGAATTATGCATGTGTGGCAGTATGTAGTGGCAAGAGGGAGAACATCTTTCACAAGGGGGGGGGGGGAGGAATTGCTAGAAATTCTGTATCAGCTATATATGTATCTTTGAGCAGGTCTCATCTATCCATTATGTGGAAGCTTAATCATAATGACGAGTGATTGTAACCTAACTCATGAGAGTTTGCAAGAAATAGATAGGCCCTGAAGAGTGATGACGACGATGATGATGATGATGATGATAATGATGATGATGATGATGATGATACGCAGCACTGTGAATCGTGCACAGTACACAGTGATCTCAATTAAGAGTCAAATGTGAAATAATTACTTGACAAAAGGCTTTGGCCTCTACTCAAGACTTAATCCTGTGTATTCCCCCTGTCATCTCCGCCCCTGGGGGCGAGAGTGTCCCCATTTCCTTTTCCCAATCATACCAAGCTCCTATGTTTTATTGCGGCAGGAAAACGATGGACGACGACGATGCACGGCGGTTGAGGATCTATAAGGAGATGTACCTTCCCGATGGAGACCTGTATTCAGAAAACAAAGGGAGGACCAGACGATTCAGGTGGAAACATCTAGGTATGGAAACTCTTCAGATATTTCCTTCTTATATCCATCCATGTCACATGCCTGCAAAGTGAAATAATTTTATCTCTATTGAGGATCTAATCTTCCGATTGTTATGGAAAACTCTTCATATTGCTGCAGGAGATTGTGCATTATGAAAGTTCATATTACTGGGCATGTGAAATACGTGTGAGGTATTACACAGAGCAATGTTTTGTTTGGTATCATTCAAGAGCGGAAACCAAACTACACTGTATGTGGGAATGATGTCATAAACTTAGCCAAAAGTCAAACTATTCCCATGTATGTACATCATATTTTATCAATAGGTGTCAAGTCAATTATGTCAAATTGAGAAATGTAAAATGTAGCAGTGTCAAATACTGCTATTGAATATCTGTTTTAGGGAAATGTATGATAATTTTTCCTTGTTTAGCTCTAAGCGTTCCACAGTGGAGATGCCCCTGTGTGTCACATTATTCTGAGACTGCAACGCATGAGGCTAGCGCTTTTGAAAACATTCTGTTTCTCAAAGCCTGTGGCTTTTTATCAAAGCCGTCATGCTAGATGTGCAGTACAGCAAAGTTGTAGAGATAATTGCAAGCTTTGCTGTGATGTCAATTTTATCTAACAAGCTTTTAATATATGTTATGGTGGCATATTATTACAATTACTCAATGGTTCTGTTTGTGGTTACAAAATGCATGAGCTGCAAGGCAAGCTGTTGGGCATGTGCGAATATGATGCACAAAGAGTTTGTATGTTTGTTGTTTTATTTTTTCTCAAGAGAACATCTTCAGAACATTCACTTTGTGTTTGCAGTCATAGAAGTAGGTCTTAATTCCACAAAATCATTGTCAATATGCCATATGACCCCCTACAGTGCTGCTATAGGAATATAAAGTCGAATTCACAAAGTAGCGATTAAAAAGTAATTCAGAATAATGGTCGAGAAGATATCTTGTCATGCATGCGGCGAGTAAGCAAGTAGTGCACAGTGTGCAATGGTGCCTCTCCCTTCTCAATGAGATGTTGCTCTGATTGTGGCTCCCCAGACTCCCAGATGGACATGTTCCAGCCAGCCTCGGATGGGGAGGAGGAGGAGGAGGACGTCCAACAGGACCAGGATTCACAGTGGAGACTGCAGAGATACCAGCGGGAACAGTGGCTCAAGGAGAAGGAGGTAATGCTGACATTATTATTTTTGCACGGTTAACATTTTTGTGCCAAGCCACTCAGAATCACATTCGCTGGTTCATATAAATTCTCGCTGTGCAACTCCTTTATGTTTTGAAAGTTCACTCATTTCGCTCGACATGAAACTGGCACTTGAACAAAGAAGGCAGTTATATGTAATACTATTTCTATTTTGATTCCACAGGATTAAACACACATCCACCCCCTCCACTTCTTTTGAGCATTGCTTTCACCTACTAAGCTTAGGAAACAATTGCTACTCTGTATTTCAGTTTGAACTATGATAAATGAAAACAAGTGTTCATCTTTTTTTCAATAAATCTGCCATACCTTTTCTCCTTTATGTCAAAGATTCATGCTACTTATCCACTTTGATATTGATAGTTTAAATACAGTCGACCTTGCTTAGGTCGACCTTACATAATTCGAATAATTGCTAAAGTTGAAGGTCTTTTCAAGTCCTTTTCTCTTTATATTCTATTGATTTTAATCCCTCATAAGTCGAATTTTCTCTAAGTCGAAGCTATTTCTTCAGTCCAAATAGATTCGACTTGGGCAAGGTTGACTGTAAGATATTAAGACATGAATAGATATTGTTATGACCACTGAATTCACTACAACTCAGTCTTTGTGTTAGCTTGTATGCTCTTCCCCCCCCCCCCAAAAAAAAAAAAAAAAATATATATATATATATATATGTACATGATATGACATGACATGCATTGTTCAAAACGTTAGCGTTACAGCAAACAATGTTGTCATTGCTGTTTGATGCAGGGTACAGAGAAGCCGACAGAAGTGACCCCTAATGACATCTTGACCGTTGATGAGCACAGTCAGTTTGCCAAATGTCTGCGGACAGCCACCTGCAGGAAACCAAGAGGTGAGTACAGAGGTCAAACTTTGCATTTGGATTTGATAGAACCTCTGAGAGCTCCAGCCAGTGGCCCAACAGGAAAAACAGAAATAATATTGAAGTCCACCAGGGATGATGGATGGGAAAGATTTTGTGCAGAATTGCTCAAATTTTTCTGATGCATCCAGCATGATCACCTGGCATGTCAAACAAAATGTCAGTAAAGTCACTTTAGTGAATGTGTCAACCCTCATTATATTTTTTTTCAGTGTAAATTCTGCAGTCATTTCATTGAGTAACCCGAATGATTTGACCTGATGTTAGTATCACATTAGTAACATATATGTAACTTTGACTAAGCCTTCAAGTCTTGGCAGGAATTCTACCGGATAGAAATGAAGCCCTTGTCATCACCATATTGGGTCTTCTGAATTCTACTGCCTGTCTTAAATTGGAGAAAGTTAATGGGAACAGGTTAAAGTTGATAAATAAAATGTGCTCAAAAGCAGAAAAATTTGCAAAAGAATTTTAGAGCATTGCTCTTCTAGTCTAGGTAATTTGATCTGCGTAAGTCAAATCTGTAGGGACCATGAAAAATAGTTTGACATAATTATGCACAATTTGACGTAGGAAATGTAAATAGTACATGTTTTGCATAGTCTGGTCAGATATGATTGATTCGACTTGGGCAAAGTTTGACTTATGAAGAGTTAACTGTATGTGTAGCTAGTATAAGAGTCAGCTACCTTAAAATGTAGCAATCAAGAGCCATTACAATTCTATAGCATATACAATTACGTATCAACAATAGAATGTGCAATGATTTTTTGTTATTTTACTATACTTTTCATGAAAAACTTCAGAGTACAAATAAGAAAGGATTCTAATAGAGAGGTACAGGGCCAAATTACGGGAATGTGGTTTCTGAGAATTCATGGGTGAAGTGGCATATTGCTTTTGTTTTGCAGCTGAGACGCCCACACAGGAAGTCCAGGAAAAGGAAAAGGAGAAAGAAAAGAAAGTTGGTACTCCTAAGCCACTAAAGATAATGGTATGTGTGATTACTCAGTGATTGTTGTACTGTCCTGCTATTTTATTCTTTCTATGCCACAAATTATAATTTTTATGCCTCCGCCACGAAGTGGTGCCGGAGGCATTATGTTTTCGGGTTGTCCGTCCGTCCGTCCGTCCGTCCGTCCGTCCGTCTTTCCGTCCGTCCGTCCGTCCTTCCGTCCGTCCGTCCGTCCTTCCGTCCGTCCGTAATGAATTTTGTGGACAGGGTAACTACCAAAACCTTTTGAGGTATCCTAATGAAACTTGGCATGTATGTGTATTAGGGGGTGAAGTTGTGCCTATCAACTTTTGGGTGCACATGCTCAAGGTCAAAGGTCAAAAGGTCAAGGTCAAATGCTTAAAATTTTACTATTTACCCCATATCTATGCAATGCCTGAAGATATTTTCTTGAAACTTAGTGTATACATGTACTACCCAATTAAGATTCTCTGGTGAAAGTTTGGGGTCATGAGGTCAAAAGGTCAAAGGTCAAAAGGTCAAGCAAAATGTTAAAATTTCACTTTTTTCCATGGAACATAGTATATATGCATCTACTGACTGGCAGTGGTTATCTAGGGAATTTAGGGTTCATGGGGTCAAAGGTCAGGGGTCAAAGGTCAAGGGCAATACTTCAAAATTTTACTATTTTCCTTATATTTATGCAATGCCAGCAGGATTTTTTTTTTTAACTCGATGTATGCATGTATAACCCAATAGAGATTCTCTGGGATTTTTTTTTTTTGCCAAGAACGTCAAAGGTCAAAAGGTCAAAGATCAAGTGAAAGTGCTGAACTTACTTCTTTCTCCATATCTCGGAAGTGGCTCAAGTTATCTTGAAACCTAGTACATGCTGAATTTATGTATGTTCTGCCTGACAGTGATTCTCTTATAAATCAAAGGCCAGATGAAAATGATAACAATTTACTGTTCAATACAGAAATTGCGCTTTTTCTCCATACCTTGAAAATTACTCAGTGCATAAACTTATGAAATGGTCAATGTCAAGTTAAAGTTCTTAAATCCCCAAAATACATGCTCTCCTATTCATCCAATTAAACATAGGTCAAGGAAGGTAAACATTCAATACATTTGTGACAAACATGTCATTTTAATATTTTGCCAATTTTGTGAAAATGTAATCACACATTGTCCACATGTACTATAGACCTATTAGGAGAATCATGCATTATGGCGGAGGCATACCAGTCGCCATAGCGACATTTCTAGTTTCCTTATGCTAGTTTTATTCCTCAGCCCCAAGAGATGCTATTGATATTATTTTGTCTGATATAATTATTGTGTAGAAATATTTAATGCTAAAAAAGGTAGTGATAATGATGAATACTCTCAGTATATAGTTGAAAGATCAAACTTCTACGTCTGTGAACACTGTCTTGAAATTTTGTTTCAGACCTATTACTTACAACAGAGTGATGAAGAATGATAAATATGTTGACATGTGATGCAATATTGAAATGATTGACTAGAAGCAGGCAGTAATCACTAGCGCGAAAAAAAGGTAAAAATTGCTTGATCTATCCTTTGTTACATCATTTTATAAGCATAAAACAGTGGTACAGTCCAAGTACAAAGTAATATGTCAGGTTGTGGGTTTTTTTTTTGTGTGTCCAAAATTGTGAATTCAGTATGAATTCCTTGCGTGTTCTAACTGCCATTCTGAGATTTCATACGTTTCATAATAGAAGTGTGCCTTGAGATCTAAACAAGGACACATCACGGTGAATTCTTGAGAATGTATATACATATATGTATGTGTATACTGTAAAACGAGGAATATTCGTGTGCACTTTAATTTCGCGAATTTTGCGAGAGCCAAGATTCGTGAAATTAAAATGCACGCGAAAGTTCTTGTCCACACTATATGCATTGAATGTAAAAAGCAACTCGCAAAAATTTCATGCCGAAAAAAAGGCCGTCGGCTCCGATTCGCAAAAATTTCATGCCGCGAAAATATCGTGTTTACAGTATTTTTTCTTTCTGTGTTGCAGACCAAGAGGGGCTCTTTCCTCAATAGGAGCAAGAATGACCTGGAGAAGATGGCATCCATGCTGAAACCTCTCGCAAACCCCAAGGGGCCCAGGAACAACCGCAATTTTGTATTCCAGTCAGCAGAGGCAGTCATGAACGAGGACAGCAACACAGCTAGTGAGCCACCCAAGGTGAGTGGAATACAACACAGTGGGATCATTTTATAGAAGCACAGTAAAGAAAAAAAAATGGTTTATACACCAGTAACATTACAGGTATTCGCTAGGTTGGCGCCATTGCACCCGGATAAGCAATCAAAGATTGATTTTTTTTTTTTTTGATAATGCTAGATTTGAGTTCAGTTTCTGATGTTGTCTGGACCCAAGTCAACTGTGTGAGCCAGTGTGTATCTTCTTTTTTTTTTATTATTTGTATTTTTTTTTTTACTTCTTTCTCACAAGCAGTTAATAGAGATACACCTTTTTGGCAATCTTTGACTTGTTAGAAACACATTCATTGTCTGTGTGTTCTGGAATCATTCTTCCTAGCATTCAAAGAAGTAAACGGTTGGCCCATATGCATATAATTACCATTTGCATGTATATAGAAGGTACCTATTAACCCGTTGAGGACGAGGACGAGTCCCGAGTATACTCGGGCAGGGGTCTATGGGAAATGCGTGTCGTAGCAAAATCAGCCCATCCTCGACGGGTTAAAAGGTATGCCGTAATCTGGTACAGTATTTAACCAAACTGTAGCAGACATTCTTTTTTTTTTTCTTTTTTAAAAGACAGTACCTCTCTTCAGGAGCAGTGAATTGACAGTACAGTGGTGACTGTGATGTGTTGATGATTTACAAATGAAATGACCTCTATCTACGAATCCCTTTTTTTCACTGACCCTGCTGCAGGTGAAGCGGTCAGCTAGCGTTTCTGGTCCATCAAGCAAGCACACTGGCCCAGATGCCAAGAGACCACGGATAGAGAGAAGTCAAAGCCAGTTTACTCAGAATAGCGTGTTTCGACACTTCTGATGGACTTCAGATTATCCCTGACATATCTTGAGCCAGTTTGCCTAAGAACAGTCATTTTCAACCATGTCTGACAATTCTGGCTGTTGCTATTCAGATTTCCACTGACATATCATTAGCCAGTTTGCCTTAGAGCGGTGATTTTCAACCGTTTCTGACGATTCTGGCTGTAGCCATTTATCGTGGAATTTTCAGGGACCAGCGTGAAATATGGTGGATTACTCAGGAGTTTGACTGTATGAATGTTTGCTGATGTGCATTACAGCAACATGATTTTATTATGATTTGATAGTTTACTTGAATGAGTAGTTTTTTATATCTAATGCGGCCGTATTTTTAAATTCACATGTGTGTTTGAGTTCATTTTACTGTGAATTCATGAGAGAATCTGTGTTTCTTGTTGCTGAGACATGTCAAAAATGGTTTCTTTCTGATTTGCAATGTTTTGATGTACAAATGCTTTCAGAAGTTTTCCCCCTGGTGAAAATCAGTAACAGTCACTGAAGTTTATGAGAGGATCATTAACTAGCCAACCTGATGTCAACTTATCGCGCATTGCTACATTGTATGCCATACAGAATATTTGTAAAACAGCATACCTCATAGGAAAAAAATATGGTGTAAATAACAACTTAATACTGAAAAACCCTGTCGATAACAAGCTAGCTTACAATGAGGTATTGCTTTTAACAAGGTGACTTTGGTGGTCCTTACTTTCTGTTAACTGCATTTAGCTGATCTCTCTTTTAGTATGTTTACAATGAAGTACTGGATATAACACGGTAAAGTTAGTGGTCTCGGCAACCTTCTTATAATGGGGTTTTCTTGTGCTACATTGTATGCCATACTGATGTTGTAAAAGCAATGAGATTGCGTCGGATGTGGTTATCCTGGATGACCGAGATTATTGTGGCTCAGGTTGACCTTTGGCAGGCAATATTCAGCCATATCTTGGAAAGCAGATTTAGACTGGTGATCCTGAGCTAGAGGAAAATCCTTACCTACGTTCTTTTCTCGATTTGGTTATGTTTTTTTCTTCTTCTTTTTGGGAGTGGGAGGGGAAGTGTACTGTACAAGTGAGACCCCAAACTGTGTGTAGTTTATGATCATGTAATCAACTGGGAACTAAAAAGATGCTAATTCGATTCAAGAATGGTGTTGAAGCTGCATTAACACCTTTCTAATACTCAGCTGATTATTGTAGTGTATGATTGCTAGTGTGGAATTTTTTTTTTCACTTCGCAGTACACCTGTACTTGTTCCTCAAAGCACGAACTAATGCATATAAATATTTACAGTATAATTTCCAACCTCATTTTCTTGTGTATTGTAATTGACTGGCTATATCATACATTTTTCAAAATTTTTCTGTCAAATGGCTGTCAGTATTCTTGAGTGAATGCCCAGGCTTTTAAGCTCAATTTAACACTTCCTACATAGCCATCAATACCCTGTAGGAAAATATATGGGTGCCATCACTCTGCAGCGGCACAGGACCAACTACAGATAGCAGGAAACTTGTAGAAAATTTATATATTGTAAATAAAAATGACATTTTAGATTAATAACCTTGTGCCCCTCTTATTAATGGTGACTATGTGTCTGAGATTTATAGCAGCTGTGTGTGCGAAGCTACGTCGGCCTATTGTTTTGTACACTACTCATCAATTTCTAGTTTATCCAGCAGAAAACTTCACTATATCTACACTTCGGCCAATCTTGTTCTGGCAATTAACATTTTGAAGAAAAACACAGTGTGAAGTACGCTGATTTTTTTTTTCTGAATGTGACTTTACACTCTAACTGAGGAGAGTCAACTTTTTTAACCAAAGAACAAAGAAACTGCATCTAACATATCAACATTGCCTGCAACATTAATCTAGGTGGAGTGGTGAAAATGTGTATGAAAGGGGTACGGTAAGGCAAAAAAAAAAAAATGTTGTATTGGCCTAACATGAGATTTTCAAATAGGGTCGGGCGGGCGGATTTTTTTTTTTTTTTTTTTTTTTGCTACTTGTATTTTACGTGTAAAACTCATATTTAACAAAACCCCATTCGATAGAGAGGGTCTGTTGCATCCAAAGTTTGTTATATCACCGGTTTAAAAGCCGTCACGACATACCGGTCAGAATACGAACGAACAAATTCCTGGGCTAAATCACCCAGCGCCACAGACAAATCGATTCTCCGAATAATATTAAATAAAATCTTCGAACCGGACTTGCCGGTCGCCGACACGCTGTACTGCGCAGCCATTTTCCGACATCAGCTGTTGTTGTTGTTGGTTTTTTTTTATAATTCGCAAACCCGTATTGCACCCTCTCTCGGTAAAAACAATGTATTTCCTCTTTTTTTTGTTGATAAGTTCAGGGTCGGGGGTTTTTTTAGTGTCGGCGAGTTACGCCAATACAACGATTTTTTTTTTTTTTTGGCCTAAGCTACATATGGTAATCTACAACACAACATGATTTAGCCTTAACTTGCAAAGAACAAAGACAAAGGTACCCCAAATGAATGCAACAAACACAACCCAAGTAACAACAGGCACAGAATAAGAGTAAGAATTGGTAAAAGCAAGGAGGGCGGCCTTGATATCAGGAGGTTGGGCCATACCTGGAGTGGAGTAGAGAGACTGGCTTAGGCCTGGCGTGGTGAGAGAAATCTTGTAGGTGGCCTATATCCCAAGAGGGATGATAGGTGTGAGTAAGTTAAAGGACAAGTCCACCTTCATATACATATGGATTGAGTGAATGCAGTAATATTAGTAGAACATGTCAGTGAAAGTTTGGGGAAAATCGGACAATCCGTTCAAAATTTTTATTAAGTATCTGAGCAGTCACCGCTGGATGAGAAGACTACTACAGTGTATGATGTCAGATGTGTAGAACGATACAAGGAATATATTAATAGAATTTCACAAAATTTTATTTCTTGAAAGAAGTGCAAATTTCCTCGACTTGTCACTTATGTTAAGGGTAATACATGTATTATTCCCTCTGCCTTCTGAAAGAGGCAAGTCAAGTATTCTTTTATTATGTGAGAAAAGTGAAAATATGTTGAATTTTCTTTATATTTTCTTTATATCATTCTGCACATGTGACATTACAGGCTGTAGTATTCTTCTCATCCAGCAGCCACTGAGCAGAAATCTCAAAAATTCATAATTCTTGAACGGATTGTCCGATTTTCCTCAAACTTTCACTGATGTGCTCAACTAATATTGCTCCATTTACTTAATACACATGTCTGTGAAGGTGAACTTGTCCTGCAAATGCAGTTTCACGATAGTGTAAAAGCTTAAAAACTCCAGTACCATGGGGATACCATGGTGCAGCTCACTTATATTCGAGAATCTTCTTGACGAATTGTGCAGAGCTGTATCGCTGATCTCTATGTATCTACACACAAAGAGGAAGAATCTTAAACCGGATTGGGTCATTACTGATGAGCACATGCTTCAATGCACATTTTCACCTTCATTACCTGATACAAATGGCTAGGATTCATAATTATGACACGGGTACAAATATAAAAGCAACTTTTATTCAATAATCTCAATCCAAGGAATATCTCTGATGAATCCAAAAACATCTGAAGAATACATTTATGGAGATGAAATAGAATAGAACATGCATAATTGGGCACTTAAACATGAAAAAATAGACTTCATAGGATTAGTAGTAGTATTAATATTTGCAAAAGTACTGTTCTGTAAATAAATCAATGCACAAGGTACTACATATACAAGTACAGTATCAACTATACCATAATTACATTGTATCTCAGTTCTATCATAAGCTTACTGTTCTAAACTAGCACTTTTTGTGACTCAGATTTGAATAACCCTCTGATAGCAATTTGACAGAATATGATTTCATTCCCACTGTTCCAATATCCCTCTGTCCCCCCCCCCCCTCTTTCTCTCTCTTTGCTTGACTTTTGCTGTACTAAACATGATTTATACATTCTTCACTATAACTGCAGCAAGTTGGTCACATGTTCTTGAGGTTCTTCCAAATCTACAGTCTTTGTAGTACATGAACAAACCTCTCCTTTAAGCCATATCTAGTCACAAGTGAATCGTCACAATATGTGGCAGAAAAAAAAAAAATTGGTAATGTATACACCACATGAGTCTGACTTACCAAAAAATATGCCCAACTGCTTAAAGTGAGGTTATCTAAATAACATCAAAATACAATGTATATAAGTTTCCAGAAAAAAATAATAATTCGTGATTACATCTTAAAGGGGCATAGTCCCGGTTGTGTAGAGGGCACTGTTGATGATACTGCCGATCACCGTTAGCATTGATACGAAGATTACCAAAGTTGAGCTGTCATCAAGAGTAAAGTGCGTAGGTGTTGCTAAGTAACATTGTCTTCGTTGTCTCCTCTGCGCATCGCGCAGTCTTGTAGTAATGCCAGGGTGCGTGCATATGTGCTTCTTATTATGACATCACAAAAGAAGTTTGCTAAAGCTGTCATCCCCCTCAGCCGAATCATGAGCCAAACTGTGATCGGACCACTGACTACAGTGAATCGGACTTCTTCGGACTCGGGGAAAGTGGGCCAAAGCGTAAGCGCCAAAGAGGAGTCGATAGCGTAGGTCTCTATAGGAAACTTGCACCGTGCGCCCGTGTACGCATTTGACTAAAACACCGGGACCATGCACCTTTAAATGTCACACTTGTGTAGGGCACATTCAGTGTGAATTTTGTCAATTGTGAAATATGCCATGGATAAACTCTCTACATTCAACAGACCGAAAGTGACGCAAAAGAAAACTTGTGAAGTGCAAGCTTTTTCTAGTGGCAAGTTAAACAAAACATAGCTCATTTGCATTTATAGGATGAAAGATAATGGGAACTTATGATCATATTCTAACTGGTTTGTGGATGACATTTGATAGTCTGAAAGTTAGGCAAGGAAATGTTCCGGATGCATTGTGGGTCTACATTTATTATGAAAACAGGTTACCTAAAAGTTCGGCAAGGACATGTTCTGGATGCATTGTGGGTCTACAGTTATTATGGAAAAAAAAAAAAAAAGTTTACCTAAAAGTTAGGCAAGGAAATGTTCTGGATGCATTGTGGGTCTACATCTATCATGAAAACAGGTTACCTAAAAGTTAGGCAAGGAAGTGTTCTGGATGCATTGTGGCTCTACATTTACGAAAACAGGTGCCTTAATGAGTAACTGCCTATGTGTGGGAGGAGTACATACTTTGATACAGTGTGCATTACATATACCTTACTTGACATTAAAGATGCTAAATGAAATTGTCATGGTACAAGATTCAATCAGGATAAAGAAGGCAATATGCAAAGGCAGATTATTGCATTTACAGACATGCATAGTTAATGTCTGGCATCACATGAACAATGCAATTTCTAAATAAAAGATTCTAACACACTTTCTTGCCAGGAAAAAAAAAACAAACAAACAAACAAACAATCAATGATAATTATAGATTTGTCATAGACTCTGGCACAAAAGTGTCAGTACGTGCATATTCATACACTTGGCAACTACTGCAACAGAAATGACAAGGAAAAGAATAAAGCCTGCATATTCATGAAACCAAGTATATATTTAGCTTATCCACAAATATTAATCTACTAAAAGTCTCAAGAATTTACAAACCAAAGGTAGTTTTTTTTTTCAGGTAAAGGAGACACAAGCACACAATGTAGAATACAATATGAAATAGCAAAATCCTTGAGCAATACATAACCTTATGCAAATATTTCAGTAGTTTATATTAGAGAGGAAATTACGTCAATACCTCAAATACATGAGAAATATCAGTTGTACTATTGCAAGAGGTGTTGAATTCCCGTAGGTTACTATGATGCTGTATAACAGGCTACTCAATTTATTCAGTACTTAAGGCACCCTGATGATAATGGCAGATATTAGTTTTGATTACATTCAAATTGATGAAATTCAGTGATGAAGTTTAGATTATATTACCACAAAGAATAACACCCAAAATATGATTTATACAGAGCAGAACCAAGACATACCCTGATACTCTTTGATTCAAACAACAGGTGAATAGAATATTACAAATTGCTGTTCAAATGCACAAGAGGACCCTGCAGAACACGGCACATTGCAATGTGACCACCAAAAAAGAAAAAAAAATACACTGGCTGCTAGGATAATGAAACCAGGCACAGGTGTCTGACATACACTGGTTAATACTCTGCAGATGTTAGGAGAGGGGCCAACATTAAATCATCCACAGAAATTGTGCCAAAAGACAAGTTTCTTCTGTGGTATCCATGGAAACCATATATAATTCATGGTATCTGTAACTTGTTCTACATATGACAAAAAGACGAGCTTTGAATGTAGCGATCACCAAAACCACTTTGCATCTCACAGCACCATGGCAACCGCTGATTCCCAGAGAAGAGGGTGGGTGGAGTTCATGTTGAGGTATCAGCGGAGACCATCCCATAGATGATGGTAGACAGGCTGAGGACGAGGAAGATGATGCTTGCCACAAGGAGACATGTTGCCTGGCAACGAGAAAGACAGAAAAAGACATTAAACTAATCTGACCAAATACCTATAATCATCTGACACTGCATATTCTAAGATGAAATGTTTAAAATGAAATCTTTCCACTTCTTTTTATTTCTTCTTTTAGAGAGAGAGTGATTTGTAATTCCCAGGAAACATATAGATAGATAGACAGATAGAAAGGCTACTAGATAGATAGATAGATAGATAGATAAATATATAGACGGACAGATAGATATATAGATAGATAAATAGATAGTCTTAGATAGATAGATAGATAGATAGATAGATAGATAGATAGATAGATAGATAGACAGAAAAATAGATTGTGGATAGATAGGCAAATGGATGAAAAGATATACAGATGAACAGATGAATAGGTTGATAGACAGACTTAGATATAATCATAGATGTAATGTGAAACACAGATGTGAGTAGAGAGATGGGTACATATATTACTCCACATATAATCTAATGGATAAATTGCTAGGACTGAAAGACAGAAGATCGAAAGATAACAATAAGAGCTAGTTGTCAGAATACTTCGACAAGAGAATTATGTACATCTTCAATCATTCATTTCATCCAATACTTCAATCTCAATCTGTGGTCAGAGGTGATAGAGGACAGTTTTGATTGCAGTTTATTGGAACAGAATTTGATATTTGACACATCATTCATCATCAGCCATCCACTCCACCCCCCCCCCCATCCTCTCTAAGCTACAACAATTCCTTAACATCTGTGCCACTGCCAGAGCACATTATGTTCCTTTGAAGAGATTATCACATTTGTGTGTGCCTTTTCAGCCCTTCAGTTCATGACATAATACCTGTCTCATTTAATAGAAGCACAAGGTCTCAGTGTGCAAGGAACCCACAGTAAAGGGGGGGGGGGGGTGCATCGGGTGCGTGCCCCCTCTTTTTTTTTCCGTCAAAACAAAATAAATTAAACCCACCCCCCCCCCCCCTCTTTAATATTGTAAAGGCGTCTCCCCTTTACGGAATTCCTGGATCCGCCCCTGAACCCATGCAGGCAAAGTGCTGAAGTTGGCAACATTTACCATTCCTAAAACATTTAGGGGAATGTAAATGTGTACACACGTTACTTGAACACTGACTGCATTTAAGATGCATTCTTGAAGTACATGACACATTTTCATTCAATTTCAATTCAGTTTAATTTATTCAGCATAAAAAACAAAAATGAATGAAAATGAAATAAAATTAACAAAAAACTACATTATACACACCATTAATAGGAAGTACACAGAACACAAAAAATAAAACAACAAACAACAAAGTGTGTACACATGTAAATGCATTACAAATTTTTAAAAAGAAAGTTGGAACCTCTTTGAAGCTAGATAAGTGCTTAAGCCTATTCATACGAATTCTGTAAACAGGCATTAGGCGTTGCTAGCCTCTCTCACCAGGATCTTTGGTCTGGAGTTGAAAGGTTCACGTCCCAGTTTGAGGTAGAATAGGGATGGCAGGAAGAACACCAAGCTTGTTGAGGCAGTGGCACCTACAGCAAAATAAAACAAGTGATGACAAAACTAATGATTTGTTGATTGAAAGATGAGATCTAGTGGCATGGCAATAGGTGCACATACAACATTAAATTAAGCCGTTGAGGACGGACTGATTTTGCTACAACACATATTTCCCATAGAAAACTGCCCGAGTATACTCGGGACTCGTCCTCAACGGGTTAAGGAAACCGTGAGTGAATGCAGAAAAGCAAGGACCTGGTACAGCAGCAGCTTTGTGCCATTTTGAGTGAATTCCTAAAGGCAAATCATGACTTATTGATAGTCAACCTATATCAAAATGAAATCCCATGAGCACTTTGAAATTGACACCTTGATCAGGTGACACATCTGAAAAAAAAAAATCCTATTGATTCTGCTTGTAATATCTTTTATCTATTGCTGTCCAATATCCTGCATCATGGGAAAAGTCCAAATTTGTACATATTATGTATCACAAGAAATACGCTTTGAATCTTTTGGTAGGCACACTACATACCAATGACTCCTCATTTGATATTATCTGAGTGGTGCTACAACGCTGTGACCATTACAAAGAGGCGGAGCTTCTTGTCATAGTTATTGATGATAGACAATGAAATGCACAAGGAAGGCAGTTCTAGAACACAGGTTAACACATTAGCCACAAAAATCAGATTTTCATCATGAACTAGGTTTTATAGGAGAGAATTCACTCCAGATGAGACAGCTATTCTGTAGTGACATACAGACACACACGCACACACACACATACACATACACACACACACACACACACACACACACACACACACACACACACACACACACACACACACAGAAGGGAAATACGGACAGTATGGAATAAATGATCACTTGAACCTCATTCAGTTATCCATGGGAAATGGATGTTATAGCAAAATCAGACTATCCTCAATGGGTTAGGTCAACATCCCATTACGTTTGCACATGAAGACTACCATGTGGTATACAAATATAAGACAGCATGCAGACCATTCTCTGCTGTCATAACAAATTTTTACAATAACATTCTGATCATGACCTGAATGTCCAATTTCTATTCACCAAACATTGAACAGTGGTCTTTACAAACATACTAGGTATAACAGGTAAACCCTGTGAATCACACATGCAGAGGGCTTATTGGGGAAAAATATAGAAATGTCACTGAAGGTAATTAATAGCCCACTTACATTGTATATGCAGTAACATCTCTCTACTGGTATGCTAGCATGAATAATAAACAGCAACTAATGTGCTACTACAATGGCATCATAATTTCCAATACTTCTGAAAAATATGTCTTGCAAAAATTAACATCAAAATCACCATACGTGCCAAATTTCTTCTGAATTGCTTGTGTGCCTCGTACAATTTTACATTGAGCTCAACATGCGTGCCAGATTTCATTTGATTCGCTTAAAAACTGGAGAAGGCAGTTTGAAAACATCTGCAACAGACTGATCACCCACCCAACCAGAGAAAGATTCTTTTGTATAAAAAAAAAAGGAGTTATTCGAGCTGACTGTCGGGTAATGTATGGAAAAATGACAACAACTACCTGTAATGCCAAATATTTGCGTGATAGTTGGTACACACAGGGCCAGTGTGCAGACAACCGACAGGAGAAAGAATGTGGAGAGGAAGTGACGTATCCATGAGAACCTTGAGTATGACGGAAAGGCCGTACCGAAGATCATGAGCAGGGCGATCCTTCCCTGTGGGGTGGGTGAAGTTATTCCAATTTAATTTCTTACCTGCACGATTGCTTGCTGCAATTCATCTTAGGAGAATTTGTTGCATTCAAAAGTCAATGATGGTCACATGAATGTCACATTTGCACAAGAAATTGACATTGTTTTATGCTCATTATTGAGAAATTAACACTTACTATCAGCAGGAATGGATCCAAGGATAACAAAAAAGGAATCTCAGCATTGTCACCATCATGTATCGCCAGACCAGAGGTGAAGTCTAACTAATTGACTTTTTGTCACATTCGAAAGTCAGTACTAGTCACACAAATGTCACATTTGCACAAGAAATAACATTGTTTTATACTCATTATTGAGAAATGAACACTAATTACTATCTGCAAAAATGGATTCAAGAATCGAAAAAGGAATCCAAGCAATGTCATCATCATGTTATCACCAGACCAGAGATAAAGTCTAACTAATTGACATGGCACTTGTAATACCCTGTGACACCAATTATCTTTTTTTTTAAACAAAAAATCTTCCACAAAGTAAACAAGGAGAGGGAGCTATTTCCCTTCCATTATGATGAAAACAGGGTAAGAAACTCTCAAAAGAAAAGGCTTCTGACACTTGCTTCACAAAACCATGGAGGAGAAATGATTGACCTCTTACCGGATAATGGATGATGGGCACAGTGAAGACGATTGCTATGACGACAGCTATTCTCACAATGAGGATGAGCATGTCATCTGGATTATACATGCTGTATCCATAGAGGACCTCACTGTTGATGGCATCTGAAAACACCACAAAATGCCCAACATGAGCATCATTAGACTCCTCAAGGTAGTATTCCATGAGCTCTTTGGGGTTTTTGTTTTTCTGGTTTTTTGTTTGTTAACTAGAATATCCTTGACAATGAACAATATCAGCATCATCACTGAGTCCATATGGGAGCATTAAAGGAGCTTTTTGGCTTTCACCCTTAGTTGCAGTTTGTTTGTTTGTATACTTTTGACAATGTAGAACATGTTATGGTCATGCCAAGATTGTTGTGCAATAGAGTCTCTTCTGGCATTCAACTGCATACCATTAGCTGAAACAGTCCAGATACATACATGTACGTAATAAATCAGAAATCTACAGTGTATATTCTGAGTGCTGGATTCTAAGTGCTATGATCAACCAGTACTAAGGGTCATCTGTGCATGCAGGGAAAAATACACCTTTTCTATCATAAGGACCACAGTTGCAACGAAAAGTTCAGTTTGCTGTGATAGCGAGTGTTGCGATATCTGGTTAGGTCTTGCCTCAGCTGCCTATCTGCAACTAATATTCCCAGGAGCTTTGGCCCTTGAATGTCATGAGTGGTCAAGGTACAAACAGTTCCCCCTTCACTGTCAGGTTCGGGACATAGTTTAAAAAGGGCCTGGACAGTATTAACCTTGTTGCATTTTTGATTGCCTATTACAGTACACTTCCTGTATTTCACGATGTGTGCGTGTGTGTGTGTGGGGGGGGGGGGGTCTGTTTGTTTGTTTGTTTGTTTGTAATTTTGCAAGTCGACTTATATTAGTGAGGTTAACAACTCATAAAAAATATTATCATCCACAAGAAAAGTACAATAACTATACAATAACTGGGGGAAATCACTACTTTTTTCTTGAAAAGGAATGATGCTGAAATCTCAGTCTCCTGTTGTCACTGTATTGCAAATTCAATCCCTAATGACACTGTCTCGCAAGACTCAATGTGTGAATTTTGCACTAGAAACAAAATATATGGCTTACACAGTTATCTCAGGTCTACACTGTCACAGTGTACAGCAGCCAAAGATTCAACATTCAGTGTTAGTATGCCAGATACTGAGTTACTTCTTAATCTGCTGGCATTTCTGACTCTCATGCTACCGCCCTTTTTTTTTTCATACATGGGATGTCAAACCTGTAGCCTAACAACTATAAGAAACTGACACTAAAACACATCTAGCTAGCACCTAGCATCCACTGAACATCCGAGATATGACAGTTAGTAACATAAAGAAAATTTCATATTCATATGTATACAGCAGACATGCATGTCATGGACATCATCCCTGACACTGTGTGATAAAAATCAGTCTGCCTGTCAACCTGCATTTCAACAGTACAGTGGCATTTTGTCTATAAGCCTGCCCTACACTTTCCATTCAGTGGTTGCCCTACACATCTTCGACTGTACTAGAAAATACTGGAAGCAGGTCTCACCGTAGAATGTTAGATAGCCAAACAGCGACGCTATCATGTACAGGGAAAAGCAGATACCGATGGATGTTATGGCTACATTCTGCATTCTCTGTTTGCTTGGCCTGTGTAAATAAAACAATGAAGTCAGTCAAAACAGCCATTATCAATTAACATCTGTCTTATATTAAACTCAACTGTAAGCTAAATCTCACTGTTCAGCTTCATCTAGGACATCACAGGACAATCTGTCAGGGTTTTTTTTACATCCTACTAAATTTTACTTTCAGCTGATTGTGTTACAAATGACAATGCAATGCTTGTTAACCAAATAGCAAGCACAAAACTAGCCATACTGCTTCTCAAGAGAGAGCTCCACTTACAAAGTTGGCTGTAAGGAAATACAAACTTACTTGGACAGCTCTGCATAGATCGGTAGAACTGCAGTGTGACACACAAAGGAGAATGCCATTGTGGGTATGGTGTATGCCGTCTGCAAAAAACAAAAACAAAAACAAAAACAAAAAGGAAAAAATTGTGTACAAATGTGCCACAGGAAGATGGAAGATGGAACAGCCTAACTATGTTCATTAATTGACAAAACATACAGTGTAGTTCTCAGAAGGTATAAAAATTCATCTTCCACCATTTGGAATTTGCTTGCAGTACATTGAAAGGCTCTACCAAGAAACTCGTCAGGCTGAAGCCACTTGCCAGGACAATGAGTTGTTGTGAAGTATTTAGAGATCAAAAGTGTGAGATAATAAAAGCTGGTGTACCCGACTTCTGTTCCTGAAGCGCCATCCTCATTCAGCAGTGGGTAGGTAGAGCCTTATATTAGTACATGATGATCAAAACGTGCCCTAGCAGTAGTACTGAATTGCATACAGTTACTGTATACGCTATAATTTTCGCGTACATAAATTTTCGCGAATTGCCGCTGTCACACATTTTCGTGAGTGGTTAAATTCGCGATTGGGGGACCAGAGAAAATATGAAGTGGCAAAGAAAGTGTGAATTTTCAACTTACCAGCAAATGAGAATGATACTAGTTATACACTGCACGAAAAAAACTTACCAAACTCTGCGAACTAGTAAGTTAGAATTCAACATCTTTGAAGTGGTTAAGTCCATCGCGCTAGATTTCTGACGAGTGGTCCCCTTGCGATAATGGATTGGCTCTCTACAGTATTCGTAAGTAGACGTGGACGTGCTATATGTACGTAAACAAGCTTAGCCAGTATGGTCTGTTCGGTAAGCCATGACATGGTATACTAGTACTGAAATGTTCGTATCATCAAGGCAAGGGATTCATTTTGGAAGGTAATATTTTCGCGTGTTGTTAATTTCGCGAATAGCTCCCGACTCGCGAAATTCGCGAAAATAAAACCCCCGCGAAATATATAGCGTATACAGTATATTAACAAGCTGCATATGATTCACCCTTGCTCGATGGATACTGCTATGGTCCAATACATTGAAATCGATGTAATTTATTATAAACCATTATGTAGCAACCACAAGTGGAAATGCTCTGAGATTGCAATTACTTTTATTATCTTTTTTAGGTGATATTTCACATTTTTGTCCTTACCCAAATGAAATTGTGTTGTCAAAGCATTACTTCACACATTTCTTAGACGTAGGTCTCCATTTTTGAGCAGAAATCAACAGTTTCTGCAGTCATGTGGAAACTATTTTTACCTTCCATGAAGAAATTTCGAATGTCACTCTGTCATCATCAGGATCAATCGTTAGATCCAACAAAGGCATAAAATCTACTCATTCTATGAGTAGATGCCATAGTTATAATGGATATCAATTACAAGGTATACAACTACAAGGCTTCTTTGGAGATGTATTGCTACACAAGAATGTTGTCAAATCAAATGAGATAGAGTAGGAGGCATTCTTTCCATGAGTAAGAATCTTATGGAGTGGCAAATCAGAATTATATGGACATCAAAGTAAAAACCTGAACTCAGAAAGGATAAAGATTTGTCAGCAGATTTGTGATTAAAGATTTGACAGTTCTTGTTCGAATATGGCAGTCCTGATTTGACTGTCCACATGATGCATGTCAGACATCAAAACTGGATGCTTACTATGCAGCCATAATCATCATGATGGCCATTATATATGACTATCCAAAGAGACAAAACTAAATGACAATGCAGTATTACCTGCAGGGTGATTGTGAAGAGCTTCGCCCTACACTCTGAGGCATTCGCGTGATCCTGGTAGGCTTGGACTGCAAATTCTCTGGCCACACTGTACCCCTCCCGCATCGCTCCTGAGTCCATCCCAGTGGAATTGTGTCCCGGGTACACCGGGATGGGGCACGGAAAACCAAACTTCTTGAAGATGATCTGGAAGATCACAATATTAGCGTGTACATTGGATCTTGGCAAAAAGTAGGTCCCATACAGTTGAAATCTTACCAGTTGTCATGGTGGCCGTACTATTTTATCGATTTTATCGTTACAAACATGATATTCACAAACACATACAAAGTCATTTTAGCTCTGCAAAACAAGTTTATGTCAGCATTCCCTTCCTAGTTTGAATATTCCACTGAATAAAGATTAGTTTGCCTGCTATCCTTCCCTGAATCAAAGTATTTTCCACTCACCCTTAGCCATTCCTACTTGTAGTATCATAGCAGCATGTAATGATGTTTGAGATCCTCCATCCAACTGGCAAATTGCTAATAAACACTACATTTTACACCATGTTCCACTGCAACCCAGTTTGCCTGAAACGTAGTGCGCCGTCAGTAGGAGAGATATTCTCCTGTTTTTCCTTCTTTGAATGCCTGTCTTGCTCTTTCCAGTCCTCGCTCCAGTGGACATGTAGCTACCAGATGCCATCCTGACAGGCATCTGGTCAAGCAAGACCATGCCATATTTCCTGTCACGTTCCACTACAGACAGCCTCCAAGTTTTGTTACAGCCTTTAACATTTTATTACGGCCCACCAGGTTTCTCATTAGCGCCCAGAATGCCTTGGCAGATTTTTTGACAGCTTTAAAATCTGACAGGGTATCTACAGCAATCACAGTCTGTTACGTTTGCACATTGTGCCCCCCCCCCCCCAATTGTCTTCATCATGATCATTTATAACTCTGGAGAAGCTAGCTGCATGATGGGTACAACACTTACGACTGCTGTGAAGAAGACCATACAGAGGATGGAGAAGGCACTAGTGTAGCCGAGGAAACCAATCTTGGGCAGACAAGCCAGGGGGAGGATGACGACTACGACGATGAGGAGGACCAGGTAGGTGCCATTCAGATACCAGGCACTACATGTAGACACAGACAAACAAACAATCTTAAGTAAAAACAAAAACAAAAACAAAATAAAACAAATGAACTTAAAAGCAGTGACTGTTACCATTCTGCATGGAGACTGATTGTTTTGGACAAGTGCTGTTGGTACTATCTGCTTTTTTAAACATTTCTGACAAAATACTATGATCAAAGATATTTAAGATTTATCATTCACTCTTAAATAGAGTGCTCTCTAGTCTGCACTTTGAAGTGGGCTTCTGTCAAGTCAACATTACCTTTACTTATTACTTTTAATAGAAGATCCATCCCACACATTCTACGTAATGCTTAAGGATAGCACTTACCATAAAGGTACAGACATGAATACTATTATAGTGACAATCAAAATGCATTAATGATGAATTTCTTTTGATACTTGTGCTTCTGGCAGAGTTGATTATGTCTTTGATACAACTGCTCACCATCAAGGTAAAAACAAAAGGACTACAGACACATATGTCAAAGGAAAATGCACAAATAGTAGGATAACGGGACAATCTGTCACTGCTAAATTTTAATAATCTGACTTGCCTATCAAGCTAATGTACGCTGAACTTTCACTCACCTTCGGTCAAAATGTTCATGTGTGAATGCCTCAATGACCGCCGGCATTTCATTTTTCACTATGAAGAGATAACTGGACATTGCTGTGACATGAACAAGAAGAAAAGACACAATATCAACAATATGACCATGTAATGTTAGAATCTATAAAGAAGCTGTGCTCTTGCCAATTTGAGGGCTTAATGTACTTTAGTAGCAAAGTCACATTAACAGCTTTAGGACCACAGAATTCATACATTGTACCTTAAAAATGCCCCCATGTTGAAAATCAATGTCAGCATGGTACACTTTACTACAAAGGAGATTCAAGAGCCGGGGTTTCAATTGGCTATGATAATTCAAATAGCTGTCAGTTTTTCTAGGGATGCACAAAAGTATTCAACAGGTGAATTTGAGCCTTTGATGATTGGAGTTTGATGCCATCATCTTTTGGGGAAATCTGAAGACTAATTTTGAACTCGAACATAATGTCTGGTATATTTCATTTGTTTATTCCTTAAATGAAATGAAATGCCATCTACTGATGAAACACATAAAACAATTTCAGTCAATCCAATCCAGAAATATGTACAAAAGTGTATCAGAGATGTGATGTTGTGAAAATGTTTGAAACTGTACCTGCCTGGAAAGCCAATTTTATCACTTTTCCAATTGATTTATGCCAATAATATTAATATGGTATAATATTTCGAAGCATAGCTCTTTTTATAATATAAATCAAGATGTCAAATTCGTATCTGGATGTGTCAAGGCGAGTACAATGTGTAATTTTGATTTTGACTTCATTAATCTTTGTGCAATTTCTAATTGTGCATTCCAATATCTTTACCATTATGTACCACTGGTCATCTTTTATAACTTGTATAAGGGATGGCAAAAAAGAAATTATTAACTGTAAGGCAGATCAAGTTTGACACATGCTTCAAGTACTTGTTAAACTCTCAAATGTAATTTCCCCTGCTTTTAGTGGGTCTTTGTGTTTGGAATCAGAATGCAACTGTTCTGCACAATGGAGTAACACAAGAACAAACAGACAATAAAACAAACCTCCAGTATTCTGAAGAAGAATCGAGCAGGCTGCCATTAGCTGAATTGAATAAAAACAAAAAGAAAGGAGGGGGAAATGGCAGTGAAGTTGACATCTTTTTCCAATGAAAATAATAATGCTACAGGTGGAATCTCAAAGTATGCTCATTCATGATTGAACTTTCTAAATATTGATGTGAGTAGCTGAATTATTACAAGGCATGTCAGCACTTGTCATATTAATCAATCTTTCCTTAATTGGACAAACCCTCACTGCCTTCTGTTCATGTACAGTAGTCAGTATGACATACAATGGTAACAATTCACCTACTGTCTTCCAATGTAGAATGTTAACTCATCTTACTGCTACAAGATTTAGTCCATGGGCCAGGCCAGATATTGGTACCATCTGAGGTGGCAAAACCTTTTTGGTATCATTTTGTTTGTCGGGCATAGATATGCTTATCAAGCTATGATAGCATTTCCAAATGAGTAGCTTAGTCATAATAAATGAATTTTTAACCAATTTAGTTTCGTTGTTTTATCCCTATACTTCTGAATCGAGACCAACCGCTATACAAAGAAGAGCACTGTCTTCTGTATGTTCACAGGTGTTCTGTTGTAAACGCGGTGTGCTTAGTCTTTATTCAAGGCAGCGAAGGGAATATCCAAAGGTTATGATGTCCACAGCGCTTTGTCTGTATTCAAGACGGCGAAGGGAATATCCAAAGCTTATAATACAGTGTATATCCCTTTATCTAAAAACAGCAACAACAACAAAAGCTATTCCTCGTGAATTTTACCGTATTTTTAAATTATTTATCAATTTCCGGTGAAAACGCTACAGTGAAAACACTAATACCACGCCAATGTCGCTTTATCTCCATCCAACAATGAAAGATAATGCAAAAACAATGTACCGGTACACTACAATCCATTATGATAAATAAAATTGTAAATGCACAGAGTGATTTTTGTCTAAAACTGATGTATTTGTTGAGAGGGTAGTATAAAAACAGTATAGATAATCCCTTTTATTAGGAACTTTAGATATGATAACGATACATTGTTCTAGATAAAGACTAAGCGCATCGCGTGACAGCTGTGGACATCATAACCCTTTGGATATTCCCTTCGCTGCCTTGAATAAAGACTAAGCGCACTGCGTTTACAACAGAACACCTGTGGACATAAAGAAGGCAGTGCTCTTCTTTGTATAGCGGTTAGTTTCCATTCAGAAGTATAGGGATATAAAAACGAGACCAAAAACGGTTAAAAATTCATTTATTATGACTAAGCTACTCATTTGGAAATGCTATCATAGCTTAATAAGCATATCTATGTCCGACAAACAAAATGACACCAAAAAGGTTTTGCCACCTCAGGTGGTACCAATAACCCATTTTTGGGGTCTTGGCTCATGGACTAATTGAACTATACTGGAAATAAACAAAGCAAAAAAGCTGCTGAAAACTGCTTATCCAATAGTGCGAGCAAGTGGAGTAAAATGGAGTCAAAAGCAGCCCGAGCTTTTGATGCTAGCAGAATTTTTGTCAGAGGCAAAGTGACAAACACAGTCAGACCGCAGCACCCGATAATTCGCTCGTATTTTTTCAACTCGTATGCAAGCCCGCTCGAGGCTTGCATACGTAATGAGCTGCGGAAGGGGATTTTGTCCTTGGGCTTTCGGGAACAAAAATACACCTTATATTCACAAATTTGGTATCAAATTCAAGGAAAATATGTAAGTTATTGTCGCATGTTACTCAAATTATTGTAAATGAAAAATATCATAGCGTAATTTGAACTTGAAAAATGATGAAAAAAGTCATTCGTGTAATACACGTTCAAGATGTCAAAAGAATACCAAATTCACCTTGCGTCTCAATGAAAATGCATTATTTGGTAGTCCATCTCTTAATCTTTGTATCTATGTAGATATCTTGACAATTTGTTGCTTAATCCGGTCAGGAACCAGTAAAATATACATCGATGTCAGTGCTGGTCAGCTTGAAACCTTGCAATCTCAAGAGTAAGCTCTCTCATTGGACAGCGCTTGCATTCAGCGCTTGCATTACGTCATTACGCGGCTACGGTTTCATGCCACGTGCGTGCATAGCGCATGCTTACATACAGGCACGCGTGTAGTTCAAACCAAGTTCAAGTGCTGAATGCAAGCAATGTCCAATGACAGAGCTCTTTTGCGTCACTGTACACTTTGTGTGGAGCATACTTCCGGCTTAACCCTAACTAGGCCGGGTGGGGGGGGGGGCCTCCGAGGCCCCCCCCTCAACGTTCCGCGCGATGTATCGCAATCGCAAAAAGCTATCGCCGCGATGTTTCATGACTTTTTTCTTTCGAGTCTCCCGCATCTTTTGACACCAAATTTGCGACGCCCGGGCGCGTGGTTCCGAAGTTACGCATAAATGTGTACATGCATGTCAGACCAAAAATTGCTCAAAAACGTGAATTCGTGTACAATTTCAATGCAAACTGTGCTTACAGGCAAATTTCATAAAAGCATGATTATTTTGGTGTTTTATTGATTAAAATCAATGAATAACATATTTTCTTGTTCGGAGCGATGTTGTGGACAAATTTCACCGAAAAAACAATGAAAAACATAAAGTCGAAAAAACAATCAAATACATAAGAAATTAAAAAAAACAATAAAATACTTCCAATTTTTTTTATTACATATGCTAAGGACACTAAAAAGAATATTTACATAAAAAATGTGCCTGTTTTGAGCTTTATTTTGTGATTTATACCAAATAGTCTGATTTCATGCATCATTATGCATAAATTAGCATAATTTAGCATAAATAATAATTTTTTGAAAAATTAACTTCAAGTTATTTTAGATTACATCATAGGCAATGTGTGTGCCAATTTTCGTCGCGATCGCGCAGCAGACAGCCGAGATCTGGAGGGGGGGCCTGGGAGGCCCCCCCCCGGCTCTATCAACTACCTAAATAGCCCGGCCTAGTTAGGGTTAAGAGTGAATTTTACAGACATTTCAAAACGGAAAAACTAGTATAAATCATGCTTGCGTCTCTTTGACTCAAATATATGATGAACATCAAAGTTTCCTCTCCACGAAAAAGCCAAAATCAGAAACAACAGTTTCTTAATCCGGTCAGGAACCAAAAATGAACTTTAGACAACAAAATCTTCCGTGAAAAGCAGGTAAAATTTACACAAATTCAACTCATTATATCGTCATGATAAGAACCGATATTATACGCAAATTTGGTATCAAAATAAAGATCAAAGTCTGGAGAACAATTTACCATGACTTGTAGCCATGGTGAATGTATGTACAAGTTGCTACACTGTGAAAACCACAGCCATGTCAAACTCTCGCACGTACGAGACACCTTTCGAACGCAAAGATCGTCAACGAGAGTGCTGAATAAATCTTGCTGGAACGGCTCATTAGCATACGTGCCGCGGTCTGACTGAACAAGTATGGAAAGCAATCATGTATAAGGATGACACACAACAAGTACAATGAGGGGAGGGCTAGGGACACAGAAAAAAAGAAAACAAAAGTGGTGGGTTAGAAGTCAAAGATTGCCCCTACATTGTATGATCCTTGGAATCATCATTGGTCCATCTCTGACTTTGTCTGCCAATCCCCTCGTTTAATCCCCTTCCTTACCGGTACCTGTTGGGCTCCCCACCCTGTTGGGCTCTCTGCCTTTGACTTCTAACCCACCCCATTGTTTTGTTTTCTTTGTTGTGTGTCCCTAGCCCTCCCCTCACTGTACTTGTTGTGTACAGTCCTCACAATTTATTGTGTGATTGCTTTCCCAACTTGTTTGTCATTTTGCCTCTGACAAATTCTGCCAGACTCAAAAGCTCAGGCCCCCATTGACTCCATCATACTGAGAATAGTGATAAAGCATCTTGAGAAGTAAATAGAGCTAACCTTGCCTGGAACACCAAGAGCTCTGTGACCTATATCTTCATATGACTTGTGACCTGTGAGATCACACATCTTGAGCAAGAGGTGGATAGAGTAGTTGGCTGTCACTGCCACAAACGTCAACATAAAACTGTAAAAAAGAAAAGAAAAGAAAAGAAAGAAAACTGTAAATAGCTGAAAAACAATGGTTAATGTGAAGGAAGAAGCTAGATGACTTATCTTACTTCACACCTCACATACTTATCCATTTTGTTTTCACAGTAACAAAAAAAAAAGTGCTTCTATCCTTATGCCATTTTTCCAAAGTCATTGAATGTGATATTATTATTTTTTTAATGTGAGTACTATTCTATAGGTTAACACACACACAATAAAAATCATGCCTGAATCTTAAAGTTATTAGATGTTCAACATGTATTGTAAATGTTTGTTTTGCATGAGTAGAGTTTGAAAATTGAGACATTGGTTCCTTTGAATAAACTTTGTATAATCAGGGAGGTGGGCCCACCTCCCTGGTATAATGTACGTCAGAGCTTCAGCTGAAGTGGAATTTGCTATATTCCAGAGCAGCGAATTTCATGCGGTATATTGATTGATAACAAATTGTTATAAATCAATGGTGAAAAAATGTGTGCAAAATATTACTCTAAACACACCAGAATTTTTGCTGTTATTGTAATGACAATGATGATCACAAATCTATCATAATCATTTCCACAATCAAGATTATCATGTCATTCTTATCAGTGACATCATCATGAAAATTAAATAATCATAATAACATATTTCATATCCCCCATACCTACACAGTGGTGGATCCAGGCGGGGACGCACAAGGTGTGCCCCACTTTATTATTATTTAATTTTGTAAAGGCGCCCCCCATACGGAATTCCTGGATCTGCCCCACCTTCAAGTACCGGTATAGAGCATTTTTTAAATAGACACTGCAGTACTTATCAAAATGGGAATCATAAACACCAGTAGTACAGATTATAATGCCATTTACATGTATGGCAGGGCTGATGTTTAGCTGCATGAGGTGACAAAAAGTTACACAGTGATAGCATGAAACAACCAGGGAGTTCAAGAATGAGTGCAAGGCTGAGATCACAGCCACCTGTGTCACCTCCCTGGTCATACCCAACTCCGGTCCGATAACAGCAGTCCTTATCACAGTTTATGTTTAATCAATTTGAAGGTCTGTTTGCAGCATGATTGAATACAAGTTGTGCATTACCTGTGTACGAATGGTAAAAACAACTTGTAAGAGGAGGGAGGTAGAGAGAGAGAACAATGTACACAAATGTTGAACTATCCACATCATATACTTATAGGATAATATAGAGGGTTGATAGTTGTCCATCTGTATTTTCATTACAGCAAACCAAGTGATATCAGAAACCTTGCTTTTATATAATGGTTTGCACCATACAATGTAGCATGCAGTTGGCAAAGTAGCTGGCATTTGGTTTCACATTGTTTCAGACTATAACATAACACATTCTTCACGATTCACAGTACTCCATGAAATGGGGAGGGGGTGGGGGAGGGTAGAACAAATCTGCACTACAAAATAATCTGTTTACAAAACCTTTCAACAATGATGACATACTGTATGTGCCTTGGCCAGCTGATACATTGGAATCACATTCAGGTTAAAAATGACAGAGTCTTTCAAATTTGATAAATCTTTTTGCTCACAAAATGCGGCTGGACTTGCATTCCTCCCATCCATGGATCACAAGCTGTGCATAGATATCTATTTACTGAGAAAATCATTTCCTTCCCTCTTGCCACCACAATACAAATTCAAATGGCAAAATTGCATACATTTTATGTGCAACCAGTAAATGGGGCATACTGTGAAAGAGATTTCAGATTGGTTGTTTTGAGAAGCTCATAAGCCATAACATCAGCTGATACTCTGACACAGAGAAGGTCATTCCACTTTCGTATCTTTAATTTGATTAAGTTCACTGAATTCTCTGGTTATTGTACTGTTAGAGATGTAATCAGAGAGCACTTTCTTTTCTGTCAGGAGTAAAGAACAGTTTGTGCAGGTACACAGGATGAACTTTGCACTGTACGCAATTTTGTCTGAGGTATTCCAATGTGTTTTGACATGGCATTAACAACACAACAATATTTATCTAGGATAAGCACGGCCAAGATCAGACTTTGTAAGACATTGAATTGGCACAGAGGCAGGTGCAAGAAATTGTTCATCTCATGGGATGAAACACCCTTGAATTGGTACGACACAGCATGATAATCAAATACAATGTACTCAAGCAGCCATTCAGACATTGGACTTGGAGAGCAAACCTTCATAGCCTGGTTTAGAGAAAAGGTGGGCAATACAGTGAATAGATAATGCAAAAAGCCTGGTCTCTAAAACCTGCCTTTGTTCTGTGTTCCTTTATCTACAAAATCCCTCAATTACTCCATGGCTGCTTTCTTGCACAACTATAAAAAATAAAAAAATAAAATCCTATTGTAACTCTGACTTCTATGGCAATTGACTACACAAACTTGTGGTGGAAACCTGTCAAAGGACGATCTGGATCCCACTTCATGAGAGCTCTTTGTGTATCGTACAATGAATGACTTTGGTCTGGGCTTTGAAAATGAAGTCCTACTCTATCACCACCATGTACAATGTAAAAATGACCATGTGCAGCATCATGGATAGTTCCTGCTCTACATGTAGATTTATAAGCAGCATGGACCCAGCAACAACAATTGGGACTTATGGCAATATACCTTTATCAGGTAAGGCAGCAGTGTCAGGAAAAATGTTTTTAAAAAAATTATTCACAGTATGCAATACAAAGACGTGACAAGACTATGTGTGAGACTGCTTTTGTTTGCTGATTTGTTTCCTTGATTTGAGGGTTTGAACCTGGAAGCTGCAGCAGACCTCTGTACAACATTAACTCATATTAAATCCTGAAAAAAGTGACAAGCTGAGTTAGATGCACTACAGGTTGGGTTTGTTTATCAAATGTGGATGACTATATTTGGATTATATTTAGGGCAAAATGATAACAATTATTTTGTAGTATATGAATATTAAAGCATGGACACTTTTGCTTCATGAACATTTCAAGTTACCCTTTTTATCTGGAACATTTTTTTATATAACATTTCATCTAACTGCAGGTAAATTATCCCCAGTCCATTAACAGAAAATATATTCAACATATTTCTTGCCTCTTTTTTGGCACACACATTTCATACCTTGAATGTTATCTGATGTTTGCAAAAGTTTCAAAGGTAAACATAAATAGCCTCCAAGCTTGTGAGTCACATACCGATTCTCTAAGGAATCTGCACTGCAACATACAATGTAGCTTTGCTGATCATCATTTTAAATAAATAAAGAAATTTGTACACATAGCCTGAAGTGCAAATCATGACTACCCTGTAAAAGCACTGCCTGCATTACTACTTGCACATAGAAAATGTAGGCCAAATCAAAGAAGGAAATTGTTAAATGGTCATAATAGTGACTCCAAATAAGAAAGAATTATGAACAAAAATGTCATACCTGAAGAGAATGATCCCAGATTGTGCCATGGCATAGGGCAATCCTAGAATACCACTGCCCAGGATGGCATTCATGAGATTGAAGACAGAGAGGCCAAATGAAGTGTTGCCTGCAACAGGACGTTTCACCCTCTCCAAACCGATTTCCTGTCATCAGGAAGAAATTGCACAAATTAAGGGCTAATTCAAGGTCTGGAGCCAGACATATCATTGAAATTATGATGAATCGCACTTGACAATACATACTGTAAAACCAGACATTTTTGCCAGCATGAAACTTTTGCAAATTTTGCGAGGAGCCAAGGTCCACAAAAGTACAGTTGTAAAATGCATGCAAAAGTTTGTTTGTTTTTTTCCTACACGATATACTGAATGCCAGTGGCAATTTGTGGAAGCTTCATACCGCCAAAAAGGCCGTAAGCTCCAACTTGTGAAAGTTTCATGCCACGAATGTTTCTGGGTAGGTATGCCCTCTCAAACTTTATTTGAGTGTAATTTTATACCTTCAAAGGTAAATGAAACTAACTTGTAGGGGTTTTTTTAACCTGTTGAGGAAGGAATGATTTTGCTACAACACCTGCCCGAGTAGGTTTACTCGGGACTTGTCCTCAACGGGTCAAATAGGCTCATCATTTGATTATAAATGCAAATTATATTTGGTGTCAGCAAAACAATGATTATGATCCAAGTACCAACCTGTATTATTGCCATGATGGTCATTAAATATCAACATCACAAAATAAGGAATAATGTTTACTAATCTTGGTTTAGCATCAAATGATTTTACTGCTTAAAGGGTGGGTACAGTTCTGGTCGAGGTGAGGATTTAGCTTTTAACATTTTGCGAGATATGCAGAAACCACTCTATGAGATGTCATAGAGCATGCCATGCAATTCCAAGGGGTATCAAAAGTTTATTTGATGACAATCGGTTTTGAAGTGGCCGAGATATCCAAAAACAAGGTGAAACAAAGATATCCTAATAAAGTTGGGGCATGTAGTCTTTTATAATTATCACTTTCTTGGATATCTCAGCCATTTGAAAACCAATTTTCATCAAATAAACGTTGAATCCTTCATTAAATATCATGCTCTTTCATATTTCATAAGAGGTTTCTCATTATCTCATTTAGGAATATAGAAACCATGAATCCCCACCTCAACCAGTTCTGTACAGCCCCTTTAAGAAGTGGATTTACTGATCCAGCAAGATATTTGTATTATAGGTCTAATTCATAAAATTTGAATTAATCCAGTAGCCTCTATCCAACAAGATAGTTTTACAGGGGATTACACTTGGCTTTCATGTTCAGCCTCTCAGACGGTTTATTGAAAATAAAAGTAACACTGAATGCTGATTAATAGTCAATAAATCAGCATTGCCATTGATGTGTACTGTAAAACTGATAAAAGTGGAAATTTTTGCGGTGTGGAAATTTTCATGCATTTCGCGTAACCAACACGCTAGCGCGAAAATAAAAGCATGCCATATTATGTTCCCGATTCCGTGGAATTAAAAACACACAAAATCCATCTTACCCGGCCGAGCGCAAAATATTACTTGCGTGAAAATATCCACTTTTACAGTAGATATCAAATCAACATCATGTCATGATTCGCAATGAATGATGATGTCATGATGATGATGATCATAGACAGTATAGTATTCACACAAGTTCAATTTCAAGTATTCAAGTTCAGTTCGGGAAACCCACTCACAAGGGGGGCCCCTCCTTATAAGTAACCCGTCCCCCTTATAAGTAACCCCGTCCCCCTTATAAGTAACCCCCGGGGCACCCCTTATAAGGAGTCTCCATGCTTTTTTGCAATGCAACGCGAAAATGAAAGGACTGCGGCAATTCGCTTGATTATGTCCATAAAGCTTCACAAGTTTCCTAGTTACTCACGAAATTTGAGCAAAATCGGTTTGAGGCATCATATCTAAAATCATGGATTTAAATGCGATGTCAAACGACCCATGCGAATGCTGAAATGCGAGCGATTACTGGCGTGAGTGTCGCCAGGCGCGGCGGCGCGGCAATGCTTGAGTGCAGACGTGGCGACTGAGACTCAGTCGCCACGTCTGCACTCAAGCATTGCCGCGCCGCCGCGCCTGGCGACACTCACGCCAGTAATCGCATTTCAGCATTCGCATGGGTCGTTTGACATCGCATTTAAATCCATGATTTTAGATATGATGCCTCAAACCGATTTTGCTCAAATTTCGTAACTAGGAAACTTGTGAAGCGTTATGGACATAATCAAGCGAATTGCCGCAGTCCTTTCATTTTCGCGTTGCATTGCAAAAAAGCGTGGAGACTCCTTATAAGGGGTGCCCCGGGGGTTACTTATAAGGGGGACGGGGTTACTTATAAGGGGGACGGGTTACTTATAAGGAGGGGCCCCCCTTGTGAGTGGGTTTCCCGAACTGAGTTGCACTCCTAACTTAGCTAAGCGCAAGCTCATTGCACAAACATTAATTTAATTTACCAATAAACTGCCACTGTTACAGCATAGGCCAACAAAAATCATGAAATTTATATCATCATGCCATGCCATGACCATGATGAAAATATGTTGTTATGTATGAAGACAGAGCCAGGATCTGAAGACACATCGATGCGAAAAATTGCTTTAAAAAATATCATTATCAACAGTTCAGTCCAGTTTGTGAGTGATTGTGACTTTAATTTAGCGTCTCATTAACCATGTTAACTCAAGATCAACTTGCCTTTCCAGTCTAGTTTACTGTTGGTGTACTTGTAGGTAACTATACACACAGCCCTGTCGCTCATGTACACAACGCTTATTTCGCACGGTGTCTGGTTGGGCTGTTACTGTTCGTGTGAATGAATTCTTTGTAGTCGCTACATACAGAAAGGCCAGACGCAACACGGATAAGAACAAGTGGGACTGTTGCATGTCATACCTGTACGGAAGCAGAGAGAAGTGCAGTTTCTTCATTTCCTGCGTCTGTAACGTTATGATGAAATGATTGGAAGGTGTCCTCATTGGCATCTTCAACTCGACCTGCCATTAATCGGTGACAATCATTCTTCGACTCCATTCTACAAGTCGTCGTAGAAAGCCTCGTCAAGGCAGTAAACACTCAAACAGCCTCCAGTTACAGCCGCTGCGCTCGCTGCCGTCTCGCGTGTTGCGTCGGTGGTGTATATGTACAGTGTGTGATGTATGCGATGCTAGAGGTACATAAGAACTCTACATAACTTCCGCCGCTTGGAAAACCGCCGTACTCACTAGCGCGGCATCGTAATCACTGGACCGTAAAGTTGTGTAGACAGTCGACAAGAGAGGGAGCCTTCCTACAAAATATCCTTCAGAAAGATGGCGATGGCGTCGCCCAGTGCGGGTAAATTTGAGTTTGAGTAGATCTTTCATGTTTCATTTCGCACCATATATGTATCGCAAGGAGCTAACGAATTTCCCTTGTTATAAGTTGTCATATTTTAAGTGATTGCTGGTATGTCAGAGATTAGACAGAGTTGAAGTTTCATTGTAAAACATCGTGTAAATTAACCCATTTAACTTGTTACCATTTCGGCATTTTACACGGGGAGTGGAATAAATGTAAACTTTACTAGTGTAGACCAATACTCGAGCACCGTGGCCGTGTGATGAGACTGAGAGAGGGCGCTGATTGTATACCGAAATGGAGATGACTTTCCTCAAAATTAAAAGCTTTCACCTCCGCTCCCTTTTCTGCCTGTTGAAAACGTTGTTATTCTCTGCTAGTGTGAAAATACTGTATCATGGTGGAAGCAGGGCCAGGGAGGTGTGACTACTGTGAGATCTGGATCCCTCACCTGCCTGATTACATGTAGACCTATCTATGTAGAACAGAAGGATGGTGACTTCTGCTAGCACTGCAGCATGTCATGATATTCAGCAAATTTATTACTATAGAATCTAGTATTTACTCTACTGTGGTAGGATCTATTTCATGGGTGCCATTCGCATTCCTTTCTTCTGGTTTGACTTTGAGTAAACTGTACGTTCACGTGTAACGTTTAATCTTGTAATGACACTGTGCTACAGGCATAATCGTGATATAGTCCCCACATGCTGCGTGTCCGTACGGTACAACCCTACCTAACCCTATACCCTAACCCTAGTCCGCGGGTGCACGCGCTCTGTGTTGGGGCCTATGGTGGGGACTATATCACGATAATGCCGTGCTACAATATATTATATGTTGTATAGACTTTTGTGTTTTTCCTACTTTATGATAATATGATATAAAGTGGGAAAAAACAATACTGTAAAAGTGGAAATTTTCACGGTGTTGAAATTTTCACGCAACCCGAAACTAGCGCGAAAATAAAAGCACGCAAATATTTTTGCTTGCCGTATGTTCCAGTTGTTGTTGTCTTGATTCGGCGAAATCAAAAACATGCGAAACTCTTCTTACTTCGCCGAGCGCGAAAAATTAGTTGCGCGAAAATATTCACTTTTACAGAGACTCCAACTCTCCCTTTCTCGACGGGAGATCTCCCGCCGAAAACCCATTTTTGCAAAATCTCCCGTTCTCCCGCTGGAGATTTGATTTCTCCCGCCCTGGCTCTGTGTCTCCCGTTGGAAAGGATTTCTTACTTATTGCTATCGTATGTTGAAAAAAAAAAGCCTTAGATAGCACCAGAGAACATATAGAACCCTAGGAACTTCGCGCTTCGCATACATCAACTTGGAGTCTCCCGTTTGCTGGGAGTTTCGGGTGGGAAATCTCCAGATCAGAAGGTGCTTGGGGTTGGAGTCTCTGCTTTTATAGTACTGGTAGTCTGGATCTGGATCTAGCTAGATCTAGTCAATACAATACTGTCAATAGTGTCTACACAATCATTCCTAATATCCTACACGTAAGCAAAATTTTAGAGTAAATTTACAGAGTGAACAAAAAGGAATCGGGGAATGGCACCCATCATACAGTCATTATGTAACAATTAGAAGCCAGGTTCTGGTTGTACTACACTGTGTACATGTAAGTTGTATACAAACTCAAATCTTGTTTCAGCAGACAGGTAACAGAGCATGAAACTTGATGGAAAACAGACAGACTACCACCAGTCACAACTATTATCATGTTATTGGCACTAGAGTCGAGACTCGCTAAGCTTAAGAGTACCAGCATGTCAATGATGAAGGGTATCCATATTGAACCACTGAAGCGCAACAAGGTTTTGGGTTGTTGTTGTTGTTGTTTTTTTTTTTTTTTTTGGGGGGGGGAGGTTTGTTTTGTTTTTATCAGGAGCATTGTCTACCTTTCAGTTTCAACAGAGACCTGACCACTGACATTCTAGCACATAGATCTACAGGGACATGACTAGAACATAAAAAGGATTAAAGAGGGGGTCAACTGAATATCTATGTACTCGGTTTTGAGGACACTTGTAATGTATTTCAACCCGTTTCTACCTAAATTTAGTACTAGTCTGTAAGTGTAATCTTCCCCATTGGTGTTGGTATAACCAGTAATGTGGAGCATTATAGGCCAGATCCTTTATGTGACACTTGCAGCATGTGAGGTGATGATGCATTGTGCCATTGCCACCTGCAATTAAAAGAAATAAATAAATAAAACCTTAAAAAAAATACTGATAGTTTTCATTTGCCCGACCCTAGTTTATGTAATGACATTGACATTACTGATACTTCTCCATTCTTCAGTTGGGCAAATACTCCAATTGATATAGGCCTAATGAATATGAAAATTTTAATTCCCTGTTACAACAGACTTTGAGGCTACGCTGCTGAGCTTTGAAAGGCTAGACCGAACTTCTCCAGAGCTTTGGCCAGAGCAGAGTAAGTGTGGAAACTGGTTGCTTGATCCACCAAGTGATTGTTTGGCTTCTAACTGTGATAAAACTTGAGTCTTAGTCATGTTTTGTGTTGTTTTCTCTGTTTTTAATATGTATGTCATTTCACTATCTTTTTATCAAATCAATTTCTATTATTGTCAGTGCCATTCTCTTGGCCTGTTTTATGTGATACACTGTAGCAGTTAAATTTATCCACATCCAGGTAGTCAAGATAGCTGTAAATACCAGTACAAGTAGTAATACAGATGTACTAGTATACAGTAGTAACTAGTATTCATCCTTGTGTGTGTACAAAATGTATGGGTAAGTGTATTTGGATTTTTTTTTTTGGGGGGGGGGGGCGGGTAGGGGTAATAGGGGAGGGTAAAGGAATAAGAGGTTGTGAAGAAGTAAACAGGGAATATATCACTCCTTTTCAATACATGCTATGCTTTCTGTGCAAAATTCTATAGGTACAATGTATAATCATTCAAGTCTAGGAGTGCTCAATATTATGACATAGAACTGCAACAGTACTGTAACACTAACATGTGCAAGAATTTTACATTGCCTTTTTTCTTTCTTTGTCTTTTTGACTGGTTATAACATTTTATATTTGGACACTTAGTAGTCAAATAAAAATTTGTCACTTTTTCCATCTTAATTTTCAGTTCCCGGTGTTTCAAACTTTGCAGACATCAAGAGTGTAAGTATAGCTTTTCTATTGTGTAATCATGTCTGCTTAATGGGGAATTATGTGATGCATGTGCAGTGATATATTCCTTTGAATTCTTGCTACTGTGAGACATTTTATTGTATGTCGCGATAAATGTGTAAGATGCTTCATTCAAAACTGAGCCCGAAATAAGGTTATTATGCAATTTTCCATTTTGCTTTGTTTTTTTTCACAAATCGCTGATATTTAGTCTCAACCATATACTCAGATTAGCAGATTTGACGATGTCATTACCTCACATATCTTGCATTGAACTGCACCCAATTATTTACTTACAATAATGTAATTTTTTTAATGTAACATGTGATCAAATTTGAGTCACCTCTTCAAGCTACGATAAATCAGTCCAATCCTGATCAAAACCCCCTAACAGTCTTGCAAATGGAGGATGCTGCTCGAAAACATATAAGTAGGTAAAGCAGTTAAAAGTGAGAAATGAATTTGCTGGTTAGTGAAGAATGTGGCATTCATCATGATTAACTTCTGTTCTTCTTTCAGCCCTTTAATAATGCCAATTCTCCACCATGGGAAGCCGATCTTGAACAGAATGATATTGACATGCTAAATGGTAAGCACTCTGAAGAGAGAATAATTGCATGATAAAGTCATACTCTTCAATACTGGCTGAATGTGTTAATAAATTTGTTTTTGCTATGTACAGCAGCTAACTGTGTCCAAGTTAACATTCCCAGATACAGTGATTTTGGCCTCTTCCATTGAGATAACGGTTGAGATTTGCATCATCGCCTAGATGAAGGAACTCTAAAGAGAGCCATTTCTTATATGTCATCAATGTAATTGAAAAAGAAAGTGCTTGTGGGAAATTATGGACATAGCTGTTTGTTAGCGTACTATATAGTGCACTCCTGTTATGACAAATACGGCTATGACAAAAAGTTTGTGACAACAGAGTAAAAATTTGGGTTCCAAAATAATAATGTATATCTTCATATGCTGGTACTTTATTGTTCGTCTGTAACAAAATTTGGATATAATGAAAGAAAACTGCCGGTCCCAAGGAATTTGTTGTAAAGGGGAGTTACCTGTATTCTGTGTGATACAATAAGTTTTTAACCTTACATTATGAGAGCACCAATCCCACGGTGACATACTACATACTTTTTATACGCTTCAGCAAGGCCTACCAGTACATACATGTATTTTTGTCATTCAAATGTACATCTGTAATGTTGTAGGGCAATGTGAAGAAGGTTGATTGTGTGTTGTACTATATTGTTAGTAATCCCTCTGACGCATCCGGTTTTGTGATTATTTCGTTCTCGTGTAATTTTATTATCTTGTACTAGAATTGGGAAGCCTCACAACAGCTAACCTGATGGAGAAAGTAAAAGGTCTACAAAATCTAGCATACCAGCTAGGATTGGATGAAGGTATGTTGCATTGCCAGGAGTTGATATTGTTTTTTGTTGCATTTTTGTATTGTAATAAATCCAAAGATTCACATAGACCGAAATCTTAATTTTTTTTTTACTGAGATCACAGACATTACAGAATCCATGTTTGGTTTTCGTTTCACTGAAGCACAGAATTTGAACTGGAACTACTAGTGGATAGAGATTCAGACTACAAGCCATTACTGGGCCTGACAAAATTTATCAAAATCACAATTATGGTATGAAGTTCTGCAGGATTGCTTGAGCAATGTCAGCGATACCACTTATGTTATTGACAGAGCCTATGTAGCAGAACTTTTACAGAATTCAAAGCATTCGACAATTTGTATCTGGCTCTGGTGTTTGTTAAATTGAATTAAATATTAAACAGGTACTTAGACAACTGAAAGTAATAAATATTTGATTCGGCACGCCGTACACCGGGGTACTGCGTTGTATAGCGCCATCTCATGCCCATTATTTATAATGCATATCCGAATTCAGATACGCCGATTCCGAATTCGGATACGGCAAAGTCGTCGCAATGAACTAGCACCATAGGTGTTTTTTGAAGTAATTTCTAGCACCACACCGTTTTGTAAACATCATCTACCGTAACTTTTATTTTCAGAAGAAAAAAAATAATCACCGAAAGCCCAGAAAATTCACCCCAAAATCAACTGTATTTCTTCAAAATTTGATCATGGGGACTGCCATCTTTATAATCTTCTACACTTGTGCGAATGGTCGATAATAAGAGATGAAATGCGAAAGAAAAAGGTTCAAATTAAATAATTGGAATTTATTTCTTACATTAATAAAATATTTACGTGGATTTCTAATGTTATCATTAAAAATATTTCATTTAAATGATTTTCTTATTTCATTTTGTATTCATTAATTTACGGGGTAGTAGACTGGCAACTTCGTTTGCAATTGATTATTACACGTACACTGCGCTACGTTATAAGCACGAATGCTAGCATTACGCCAGCGCAACGGCCATAGTCCTGGCGTCTGCGTGCAGTGATGGCCGTGCTAGCAGCGGATACAAGGACCTACTCAAATCTCGCAAAAAACACAAGAAACTCGATAGAAGAGGTACACTAGAGAATGCCAGTACTAACAATAATATGTACAATAATATCGAACAGTTAAGATTATAACAGAGCAGAAAATAATTATCAGTTGCATGCATTAATTGTTGCATAATCACAAATAAGAAAACATTTTTGTGCATAATAATACTAAAAAATATTTTGACACATTTTTTGGTAAGCCAGGGTACAGCGCTGAAAAAAAAAAAAAAATTAATTCCACAAAATGGCGAATTTTTATTTGGTACCCCAGGGTACCAAATATTGCATCATTTATCACTCTTTATGTATATCTTTTTATTTATTGAATGAACAATTCTGGCATTATTCAAGAAGATAATCAATTGAAAAGTCCGCCCAGTTTAGTGTACCTTTCTTTCATTAAGGGATGGATGTGGTTGTAAACATATATATTGACATTAACTGCATCTGTGAAAGGCCCTGTGGTCTGGCACCCAGTACTCATTTATGTTGTGAATTATTCACAAGCAAAGGCAGTCATTGTGTGATTCAAGTAACAACGTTCATAATGATACTTTCTTTTGTATGTGTCAACCTTGCAGCGAGAGAGATGACAAGAGGAAAATTCTTGGATGTTCTGTCAGGCAGCTCCAAGAACCGGAAGAAATGAGCATGCTCCCGAGATGCTAAATGACTGGTCAAGCAAGTTATGGTGGGAGATGCTGTGGAAGCATGTACCAGTGGTACAAAGTTTTCTCAGGCACTGATGACGTTTCTCCTGCAATACTCACTCACCATCATCTCTCAAGTGCTTGGATTACAAAACATTTGCAGACATTGCAAGCATACTTCTTTTGTGCCAAGGTGGCTGATAGCAGAGGAAAGATAATGTGACTTGAACAGCAGGCAGTGCTGATGAGACTTTAGGCTTAGCGTACATCCGACAGGAAACACCACGAGTATGTCTGGATCTTTTGCGAGGAGAGCCCACCCTCGAGATCAAAATCATGCACAGCTGGTCTTTGGACCGCCTTCATCGAAAGCTCTCAAAAAACCTCTGTGACAGCTTAGATATTTGTAGTACCAAGAATGGCATAGGGGGGTTGAAGGGGGTCATTTTCATGCCATGCATCCCCTTTGCCTCTGCGTTGTCACATGCAGGGAATATCTCATTGGAGGAAACTTTGTCGCAACGGCCTGACTCTTGTGACTTGAAAGACAAAAAATGAAATCACTCTCACTGCGAAGGCAACTTCACAGCTACTTCAGAGACATCTACAAATAAGGTGATGATTTATCCGTCTGGAAGTTGCAGAGATGTCACCGCAACGTCTCCAAGACGTCTTCTCAGTCACAGAGATGTCTCAGCAATGTCTCTGGTAGTTTGCCAGTAGGTCCCCGCAAAGTCGCGGAGAAGTCTCGGAGACCTCGCGAATTAAATTACTCTCTGTGACTTGGCCACTACTGGTAGGATACATCACTATGCGATGTCTCTGCGACACTCTTTCCAGTCTCTGCGGGAGACTTGAAAGAAATTGAACATGTCATATTCTCTTGTGACTCTCCTGGGACTCGGCTACATTCCAGGAGACGTTGCCGAGACATCTCTGCGACTATGGAAGCTCGAGTTGCCAACGTGTCCCCAACTAGTCTCCAGCTCAATGAGATACCCATTTCAGTCTTTTTCTCATTCTTCTACTTCTTCAGGCCACAGTATGCGTAGTTAGTACTGTTCGCTGACAATTAAAGGTCATTTAGGCCAAACCAAAAAGGGATAGTTTCATCACCCATTTTCTATGATGTTTGGTTTATCGAAAGTAACACACTTGAGGAATCACCTTCAGGAACAAGTAAGGCATGCTGTTATCAGGAAATGTACCGAGTTCATTACTAAAATCAGTCTGGTCTTGTAGCTGATATTCTAACCAAAGTGTGAGAGAAAACTTGCGTAAGTATATTATGATAATATTTTGCCATTAAAGCAGAAATGTATAGGATACTAACTTGGGATATGAATAATAATAATAATAATAATAATTAACCCATTGAGGATGAGTCCCGTGTATACTCGGGCAAGTGTCTATGGGAAATGTGTGTTGTAGCAAAATTAGCCCATCCTCAACAGGTTGAAATAAAATAAGGTAAAATTAAGTAAATGGACAAGGTCTGTGTTTATGTCTTACTCCAGTTTTGTGAAACTGTATTCCTTATTGATGATTTATTGAAGAATCGTTTGCTTGGTCTCGATAAGATTCAGCCATTTGCTTCAATAAAATTGCATTAGAGCTAGAGACTAGTTTTGTTCTGTGTGCTATTTTCAGTCTGGATGTTGAGAATGCATGTACATGTATCGGGAGTCCATGAAAGATTGCGGCTTATTTACAAAACATATCCTAAGACAAACATACATGAGCAAGACTCTCAGTGCTCGAAACATTCATGTTTTTTACCTTATTAAAGTCAGTTATACATGTACTTCAATGAAACAATCTCTTTGTGCACAAACAAAACAGGGGCAAAAAAACCCCAAGGTTTCGATAAAATAGTGACCTCTTCAATTGCCACAATGTAACTGTGCATCATCTTGTAAGGGATGTTCTGTCCAAAGTTGCCCGTTATAGTAACAAGGTCCTCAGGACCGGCAGTTTTCTTTCATTAAAACAAATTTTGTTATGCAGCGCACTCCCATTATAACGAACACGGTTATAATGAAATCCCGGTTACAACAAAGTAAAATTCAGGCCACATCATTATACACTCTGTTTTTTGTTGTTTATTTGTTCGTTTAGAACAAAAGTTCGATATAACGAACAAAAACTGCTGGTTCCGAGGATTTCGTTATGACGGGAGTCCGCTGTATATCCATCAAATAAAGTGTATGTATAAAGATATCTTGATGGTAATTTTGGGCCCTGAATTCTACTTTGTTGTATCCAAAATGTTATTGTACAAATGTACATGTAACCGTATGATATAACGGGAGTGCACTAATGCCCAAAATATTTAACCTTTAGCATTTTAGTGTAAAACTATCCCTCTAAAAAATTAACTGCTTATGGTAGCTGTCAACTACAGTATTTCTATGTTACTTTGCCTAGTCTCTATCATCCCCAGCAGTACCATGTTTGACAGTTTAATCTCAAACATGTACATCCATGTGATATTTCACGCTTCCTTTGGTGAACAGATGTTAACGTGGCAAGAAACTGCTCGGTCCTTCAGTGTCTAATGTAAAACATAAGTAAAAATCAAATCAAATTTAGTACACATTATACATGTACATAAAGGGAGATCAAGCATTTTTACTCGGACGGCATCTGGTAGAGCAAAACACACATTGCCTTTTCTTTTTACTTATATTCATCAAAAGTTTATTATTTATAATATTCAGTAAGTACAATGTATACATATTGAGGTGAATATACATTTACCGTCTAAATATGAAGTATACGTTGTATTTCATGTCAAAAATATTTATGTATATAAATGGTTCATATAAATAAGACGGCCCGAGTTCACAAAGGAAGTGAGCATCAAATCCACTGTTATCATTCAGTGCATGGACTATTAAACAAGTGCAAATTAAGCATTGCTTACACATTCTCGATGGTGCATTTATCATCAGGTGTCTGTGGGCAAACATGTCACACCTATTTATGCACTCAAAATTTACATAATTCATAGACTAGATTCAAACTAGAAATGTGTACCTTTATACATGTAAAAAGTCCTGCCTATAAAAAGGCAATTGTGAATGAAACGGCAAGTTGTTTCTTGTCACTGTTGTGTATTCATTTGCCTCTACAACATATCCTTTGGCCTGGGCTCTCATGTGTAATATATCAAAGATAGTTGGGCATCTGGATAGAGGTAAAACCTACAAGTGTGATGCCCTGGGAAGTCTTTCTGAAGAGGATTACTAAAAAAAAGTACATGTTTTAGATGATTAGGGAAAACAGAGAAGCACTTGGGGGGGGGGAGAGAATTAATTGCTCTTCAACAAGAGCTAACTACACTTGTGTATCAGATGTAAATGACAATGTGTCCCTGAAAGGACACCAGTTTAACATGTTCAAAAAGAGGGCAACTTTGCTTGAAAAACAATAAAATTGGTGATTGGTCTTCACATTATACTCAGGGACTCATTCCCCTACCATATATCATTTTTGCAACACATCCAAGGCCTAGTTTTATTTTTGAATGATTGATCACAGATGATTCTCAGGGTGGTCTTATCAAAGTGTAGAAATGGTACTGTTCATTGGAATCTTAAAATAAACTGAAACTTTTCCAGCACAGGGGTACATGGAGCTGCAAACTATTTGAAAAATTTAGTACTTAGTAGTAATTTCAGCATGTCACGTACTGTTTTGGCCTCATAAAATGTTGCATATTATTATTTTTCTTGGGGTTATTAATATACTATTCGCTTCAATGCAAAACAAACTATTGGTAATTTGTACACAGGCATGTTGGCAGCAATAGGTACAGGCAAGTTTTGTTTTCTTTCATTTTTGTTTTGTTTTTGTTTTTGTTTTTGTTTTTTTTTAGTGATTTAAAAGCATGAAAATGTCGAAGGGCAAACTTTCAGAAACATGGAATAGCGTATCAAGAAGTATACACAGATTTTGAGCACAATAACTCCACATTCAAACACAGTGCTACCATCAGCATTGATAGAAATTCTAATACACATGTAATGATAATAACAATAATGGAATTAGTAAGGCACCAAATCCATAATCATTAAATGCTGAAGGCGCAACTTGTGCAAAATATGAATTACATGCACAAAAGAAAGGACAAAGGGAAACAGTTCAGTACATATATTATGAATATAATGGTAATCAATTATTGTAGACTGGTTAAACAGAAGTACTTCTTGAAATTATACACGTACAACAAAACTGCTAACCCACTGAGGACAAGCTGATTATGCTATAACACACATTTCCCACAGACACCTACTTGAGTATACTCGGGACTAATCTTCAGTGGGTTACATGTAGTAATCAATTGAGGAGGTGAGTTCCATAAAGAAGACCCAGCATGAGCACAGGTTTGCTCCCCCACCCCACTTTGTATGCAACAACCAAGGGATAATGAGAAGCCCAGATAGATTTCTTTTTTTTTTTTTAAGTCGCTCTCAAAGGCATTATCGAGCAGTTTTAACAGAGAATGGTTTCATTGCAACATCAGTCCCAAGTATGAGTTCATTTTTAACCACAAAAATTGCACATGAATGTAGGTATCCCTGTTATTGACTTTAAACCATTTTCTATATTTCTTTCTACATCTACTCCACATGAGTACATGGGTGTGTACTGGCACATAACAGTAAGCCATTGCAATTCCGAGATTTTCATGAAATTTCATATCAAAATGGCAAATGCCATTAAAACAATCATACCATGTCAAAAGTTTCTTTCAAACCTTTAAAAAAAAAAAAAAAAAAGAATGTGCACATAAAGTAGCCATACAGAATGCTAAGCCAGGTACAATGCATTATCATTTCAAATCAACACACATGGATCACTACAATGAAAGACTTACATATATTTTATTTTTCTACTACTCCTGTAGATAATTAACACCACAGTTTTCTCTCTCTTAGAAATGAAATGGCAGTTACGAATGAAGTTCAGAACAGTAAAGACATTTTCCCCGTCCGTTATTTTTCTGGAGTATGCTTGAAGTTTTTCAAGCTTAAATCAAATGAATAATTAGATGCAATGGTGGCATTAACAGTTTAAGGCACATAACATGAAAGCATAGTCTGTTGGAATAAAATGAAGCAACCAAGAGGTTTGTGTAATTGTATCACACATCGCTACTTTAGAAAGAATTTTCCAAAAAAATATTAACTTTCAGAGTGACAATCCAACGCACTTACGTGCCTACTGAAAAATTGATTTTTTTTTTTTTAACTCTAGTTCTCAATTTGTACATGTACTTATTTCTGCTGCCTTCTAAGGAGTACAAAAGTGCATGTTTCATTTAACACCCCATATATACATACGGGGCACTCCAGTTACCACAAATAATGAACATGTTTATAACAAAGTAGAAATTGCAACTGATTGACAAATTGCCCTACATCGACATAAATAAGTAGAAATTCAGGTCCCAAATTATTAGTTAAGTCTATGGTGTATAATTTGTTCACAAAGAACATGGTTTTAGCAAAATTCTTGTTACATGGAAGTCATTTCCTAGTACTATAAAGAAAAACACAATATGCTCCATTATAACATAATGCCAATTGCTCACGAAATTACATGGTAAAACAAAAATTTACAGTGTCTCCTTGTGGGCGAAGATTTTACATTTCAGTGAAATTGCTCCCTGTGCCACATCGTTTCTGAGAAGAATTACGAGTTGTGTTATGTCAAGTGATACAAGTGTATAATGTATCACATACATGTATGTAGCATGTGCAAAGCATGCAGTTTATGATTTGAACCTCAAGAGATCAAACAGACAGGGAAAGACAAGTGAAATGCTTACAGTATGCATGCATCAGGTTAGTATATAGCACCTGTGCAGAAAAGAAGTGTGTCTAAAATGGTTTGATGATTGGTTCATATGAAGTGAAGTGGGGAGTGAGAAGGAAAGACATGAAATCCTAAACCGCACAGTCTGAGCAGTAAAATTCTTTCTAAAATTCTTACAACACAAAGACCATGCAAACTGTTTTTACTTTTACACTTTACAGAGTGCAAAATTGGTGCAAAGTTGAAATCGGGTGCATGAAAAGTCACTTGAAGTGTAGCCTTTTGTAAAGGCAGCTCGCAATGGACTCGCAAGCACACAGCGATCGGATCAGAGCTTGCCGCTCGCGCACCGTGTGTGCGACTCCACTGCTCTCTGTGTGCGTGTCCTCAAATTATAGCAAGCTGTCTTTGCAAAAGGCTACTTGAAGTGTTGATATATCAAATTACATAATCATGAGATTCAGATGGTAAGTGAACATGGAACTGTTTCAATATTTGTCTCACACTCCTCTCCATCACCTTCCGTACATACGTTTTCAAATTTTCACCCATTCTGCACTCTCTTAACGTGCGAGTACAAAGAACTTTATGCTCTCTCTCACATGACAGATTAATCAAAATTACCTGTAATGAGATGGTAACGCATCTAACATTGCCTTTACGCAAATGTTGAGCATACAATAAACAAGATGCAGCGCAATGCGAGTATGGTATCCATGTTTTCATTACATATTTTATTTTTTCGGTTATAACTCAATTTCCGTATGAAAAAAGAAAACTGCTGGTTCTAGGGACTTCATTATTATGAGAGTCACCTGTATATATATTCCTGTAAGTGACTCTAGTCTTGTGTTGTGCAGTGGAACCTCATTATAAAAGAGGTCAGATACAGCAAAAGCCTCCTATAACAAGGTACTGTAATTGTCATGGTTTTTAAGCACTCGTTACAAAGAGGTGCCCTTGTAGGCCCTAATAATGTTACTCATAAGGCAGAAAAAAAATACTGGAAGATATGTCTACATTCACACACCAAAATGAGTGAGAGTCCAAAGAACAATGGAGAGACACATTGTGTGTGGCAAGCAACTCCATGGGCAAAAATAATTCCTGAAACAGGAAGACTTTGGTTTTCCATTATCTAGCTAGATATGAAGAGTTATCAAAGTTTTCAGGAAGCCTTCGGCAGAATCAGGGAGATTTGGCAGCTTCTCACCCTATCACTCCAATTGCATGTCCTTCATTTGATTTATGTGTGCCATGGTGTAAACCCCATGTATGCCACATAATTCTGAGACAGCAATGTATGAGCGCTCTTTGAAAAATATTCTGTTTTAATAAGCCGTGTTACATTCTATAGGAATGTTTATGCTAGACATGCAGGAGAGCAAAGTTCGAGAGAAAATTCCAAGCTTTGCTGTGATGTAAGTTTCATGACAAAGCTGTGATTATTGTTCTTGTAAATGTTCTCTAGCTATGTTATTGTCCAGGTCGGGGAGGTACGACTTTTGCAGACACAACGGCGACAGAAAACTAGACTTCACTCAAAAAAACTCATCTGGAACACCACTATTCCATCAACATGCACTGCAAGCAAGCTATCTGTGTGAGTAATGGTATCATGAGTAAAGCTTTTGTTGTATTGTGGCATTTGGCTATAAATTGATCGGTTTGGACAGGGTTGTACGTTTGAGCAAAATATGCGAACTTGGCAAGCCACCTACTGACTTGGGTGTGCAAGTGTGGTACGCAAAGAGTTGAAATCTAATGACTCTCCTTGGTCTTGCCCACTGGCTTAGGATTTCACCTTCAACCCTCTCTGCAGAAAAGGAAATGATTTCTAAATCATTACTTTCCACACACCACATAACATTTTATTGAAACTTACACCAGATGGCACGTATGGCCAGAAAATTACATTCTGGGCACATTTTGGTGGCCTTTGACCCTGACCTTTACTCCTGTCATTTTGGGAAAATGACTGTTGATTTATTTCTGTCCTGTCCACCAATTAACATCAATACCCGAGAACAAGTAATGACAGGAAATAACAATTCTTTTTCATCTCAAAAGTGACCTTTGACGATTGACCTTTGACCTAACATAACTTTACTTTCATGGAAATGATCGCTTATTATTTTTACCATCCCTAGCAAATGTTACTAGATACTGTGTAAGTGGATATTTTTGCGCAGCTAATTTTTCGCGCTTGGCCCGGTAAGAAGAGTTTCGGGTGCTTTTAATTCCGCAGAATCAAGACTGTAAGTACTGGAACATATGGCATGCAAAAATATTTGCATGCTTTTATTTTCGCGCTAGTTTCTGGTTGCACGAAATGCGCGAAAATTTCCACTTTTACAGTACTATCACATGACACTCTGAGAGCAAGTCACGGCAGAAAATACCATTATTAGCTAAAGTTCACTGACTTGTAATCTTTGACCCCAAGGGATTTTGCCAAAATCTACACCTCATGTACCATACCTGGGCCAAGCACCATGAAAATTTATTGGGCAGCTTTTTCTTTTCTATCTGACAATAATGAGGATGTGGGACAAAAAGACAGACTAATGGACAATCCATACACAAATTGCCATGGCAACCCTGATGGGCAGAGGAAGAAAAAAAAACACAGATTTCCAAGCAAAGGTGAATATGAAAGCCTCTTTACAACAAAAGGAAGTGAACTCAGACAAATTCAATGCCACAATGATGTAAGTGCACTGCAGCAACCACAGACAACTAAATTGAACTATAAAACGAAATTCAATTTTCCTGCTGCAGCGATACTAATCGGTCTATGTGATCAGAGAGAAGCAGATATCAGTTTTGTGTTAGTTCTTTTTTTTTATGGGGTGGGGGGGGGGGGTTCCTATATCTAAGATAAGTTTTTATTCCTTCATGAATTCCTACATATTAATTCCTGAGATCTTCCTTTGATACTTTTTTATTTTTCATTAAAAATAAATGAAGGGGAAAAAAAGGCTTTAGTTGCCCCTACGTAGATGCATGGGACATGTCTTTCATCCATGGGTGCCTTCACAGTAGCCGGAGGACGCCAATGCTGAGGAAGGAGCCCGTGGCCAGGCCAAGCACCAGGAAGAATGCCATCATGTTCCCTGCTGTCTCCTGGTACTTTGACTCCACAAATCTGTGAAAGGATAGATCAATGCAATGAAATCTCTATCAGATTCTCTGTCTGGTCTGTCATCGTTGTCGTTGTTGTTGGGGGTTTTTTCAGCAAAGTTTACCCAAAGTTGAGCTTTAGCTGACATTAAAGCAATCCTGGCCATACGAGTTCAAATCTCACTTGTTAATAAAATGTTCTACTTGAACATGTTGCCAATTTAAGGATCACTTACAAATTTAGTGATTTATAAGCTTCTGCAAAATCCCGCTATTGAAATGAACAATAACATGCAAACCACTTATGACTCAAATGAAAGAGTTCGATCATTCCCTCTCTACCCTATGAAACTGTAACAAATTAATAGTAAAAATCATAATGAAACAGATAGAGCACAAAACTCTAAAAATGTGGTATCTGGGGTTTGATGGATTAAAGCACAGGTGATCAAGAGAGCTTCCACTTACTTTGGCCCATAAATCATGCAGAGTGACCCCAGGTAGCCATTGGAAAATGCAAAGAAGATCATGAAGACAATGGGGTAGGCATCGTGCGTGAAGACCACTTCCGAGTACCTCGTTGCAGGGCTGGCATTGCACAGAGCGAAGAGCGGAAAGAATGCCAGCCGCAGCAAGACCAGCAGACTGAGCACGCCCATGCGATTCTGACTCGGCTGATCAAAAGGAAAGGAGTAAGAATTGGGTCATACAAATATTTTTATTAGCTGATCACAGTTTGTTACTACTGTTCAGTGGCAAACAGATGGTTTATGCATGCAGCTACAACACATGTTTGTAGTTGCATGTAGCCATTCATCGTTAAATGAATGTTCACAAATATACTTTAATTTTATTGATCACTAATCATATACAGGGGGATATGGCAGCAAAAAGGAATGCTCACGATGCCCAATGAAGTCTTGTCAAAATGATTCTTACAAGGTTGTTCCACCAGGGTTGTTCCCTCAGGGGTTAAAAAACAATGATTATTAACGACAAACCACCAGATGCGAGGTTGTGGCAAAAATTCTTGTTGTGTAAATGTACTTTGCGTCAAGTTGTCACATGAGAATGAACAAGGAAAAGTAGAAATTACGCAGCGCATAATATATGTCTCCGCCGGAAGTAGCATTTTGTAACAAAATGTGCAATATAGGTAAAAAATCAAGGTCAAAGGTCAAAGAAGTCAAAGGTCAGAATTCTGTGTAGAAGTTTTGAAGCCCTCACCTAGTGCCATCACATAAAGCAAATGGAATCGAAATTGGGTTAGAAATGGCGAAGGAGTAGCATTTTGTAGCCAATGTACAATATAGGTTAAAAATCAAGGTCAAAGGTCAAAGAAGACAAAGGTCAAAATTCTGTGTAGAAGTTTTGAAGCCCTCACCTAGGGCCATCACATAAAGCAAATGGAATCGAAATCGGGTTAGAAATGGCGAAGGAGTAGCATTTTGTAGCAAAATGCACAATATAGGTAAAAAATCAAGGTCAAAGGTCAAAGAAGTCAAAGGTCAAAATTCTGTGCAGAAGTTTTGAAGCCCTCAACTAGTGCCATCATATAAAGCAAACGGAATCGAAATCGGGTTAGAAATGGCGAAGGAGTAGCATTTTGTAGCAAAATGTACAATATAGGTCAAAAATCAAGGTCAAAGGTCAAAGAAGTCAAAGGTCAAAATTCTGTGTAGAAGTTTTGAAGCCCTCACCTAGTGCCATCACATAAAGCAAACGGAATCGAAATCGGGTTAGAAATGGCGAAGGAGTAGCATTTTGTAGCAAAATGTACAATATAGGTCAAAGGTCAAGGTCAAAGGTCACAACTGAAATTCTGTGTAGAAGTTTTAAAGCTCCCATGTAGTGCTATCATATAAAGCAAAGAGAATCGAAATTGGCTCATAAATGACAGAGAAGTAGCAAATTGAACATTTTGATCACACACGGACGCACACACGGACGA